>NC_051389.1:20448882-20461382 GCF_015228065.2 Penaeus monodon
AGAGAGAGAGAGAGAGAGAGAGAGAGAGAGAGAGAGAGCAAGCGACAGGGCAAGAGAGAGGGGTAGAGACAGGGCAAGAAAGAGAGCAAAAGGGAGAGAGAAAAAGAGCGAAAACAGAATTAACATACGGACGTTAGCGTCCTTGGCCAATAGATATGTGAGTCGAAGAAGGATAAACAAACGTGCCTTTAGCCATAATATTCTGCTGATAGGCAGGTGAGAGGAGGAGGAGGAGGAGAAGGAGGAGGAGGAGGAGGAGGAGGAGGAGGAAGAGGAGGAGGAGGAAGAGGAAGAGGAAGAGGAGGAAGAGGAAGGAGGAGAGGAGGAGGAAGAGGAGAGGAGGAGAGGAGGAGGAGGAAGGAGGAGGAGGAGGAGGAGGAGGAGGAGGAGAGGAGGAGAGAAGAGGAGCAGGAGGAGGAGGAAGAGGAAGAGGAGGAGGAAGAAGAGGAGGAGGAGGAAGAAGAAGAAGAGGAGGAGCAAAAAGGAGAAACAATAATTTTACAAACAAACAACTCGGTAACAATTAATTCTTAAAATGATAGTACAATTACTTCATAAACCGTGTTGCGTCGATAATTTCGCCTTCCAATGTCAGCCTTTGTCCTCATTGCTTACCTATAACAAAGAGAAAAACACGAATTAGTTTTACCGTCTACAATTTCCTACTCTGTTTCCTTAATGAAAATGTTTTAGATAATTTTCTTTCTGAACAATTATATATAATTTTGATAATGAGTATGAGTCTCTGTGCTTTGCAAGTCGCTCGCTTTTGTTATTATCAGTGTTCTGAACATTCTCTACCTAAATCTTTTACCACTGACAAATATCAATATTCCTACTACTATTCTGCATCAGTATGTAAATTACTATTATCATTAAACCTACTACTATCATAATTCTACATACTTCACATCTAAAAGCATATAATATCCTTGAAAAAGGTTTAAGAATAAGAATACCACGAAGGTTGTTACCAATCTCACGATGGGACCGAAGATGACTAATAAATGATTCATAAAAAAAGAAAAAAAAGTGAAGAGTGAGAGAGAAAAGTGCAGTGATGTCAATTCATCAATGCGATATTGATGATGAGAAAATGAAATGGACTTTGAGAATAGTGCACGCTACCGCCAGATAAGTCACGCTAGCAGACACATCTCACTGAAAATCATATTTTTGTATATTCATGATCATTACACAACTTTTCCTTTTTGATATTTTTATTAATTATGTGTGTGCGTGGGTGAGACTCTTTTAATATCACTTTTCTTATCCAATTTCACGGTGAATTCTACCACAGAGTGACTTTTTAAAATACACATCATCCATGTAAGTAAATTGCGTGTAAGATTTGTCTCTGCATGTATTAAGCTGTATAGGAGGAAACAGTCACCGCCCCCTTCCTTTTGAATGAGTTTCCAAAGAGGCATTTATGTTTGTTATTTCTGTAATATGTGTTACATGTGGTATTCCGTCATAATCTGTGTCTCACTGTAAGATATAGCTTGGATATTTGGATAAGACAGAATCTATCAGTAGGTGGTAATGATACTGATAGTGATGATGAAAGGGATGAAGAGATGATGATAAAAATTAACTAGATTATAATTGTTAAGATTATAATGCAAGTTGTAAGGAAATGAAAATTACATCACTTAACTCCCTTTTAGCTTTAGTTGCTCAAGCTCCTCCCAATAAAGATACCATATAAAAGACACCAATTTCCTCATTATAGCTCGTCAAATTAACATTTAAGAAGTTTGTGTGAATATTTTGAAACGGTTCACAACATGCACAACAGCCACACAGTTCCAACTCAAAGACGAAAAAAGTTCCCACAAATAACCCATGATGACCTTCTGATCACATGACCCTACCCGGTGACCACACGAGTCAACGGTACAGAGAAAACATGGCTCGACCCTCACCCCCCTGGCCCCCCTCTCACGGCCTAAAAACAATAACCATAAAACAGCTGTTGTAAACCACACAGTCCTGTTGGAAATTCAAGGAAGCAACTCTTCTTGGCATTTAATGAAAATACCGTTCCGGGCACTGTAATACACGCCAAATGGTATGTATCGATTATATCTATGTATTACAGTGTCATGTATTACACTGTCATATCTTCATATTTACTTAAGACTTATCAGCTATTTATGTGGCTCTCTTGAGCAGAGCACAATAACCCATATAATCGGTCTGCAACTGATTAAACACACCTGACAGCATAATGCACATAATGGCACCATGTAAATATTCTAATTCTGCATTCTCCCTAAAAGAATGATGAAGTATTGTGCCTGTTGTTTCAGACTAAGAGTCTAATAACTCTTCTATGCCTTCCATCGTAGAAATACACCATCATAGGCCGGGAAAGGAGCTACTTATTTTGTCACTAAATATCTACTTTTATTCTTACTTTGGCATATATGGCCAAAGAGCCTCTCTGATCGTCACTTCTGTGAAATACTCTTCCAGGACTATGAAGTACGAATCGCCTTCGCCGGTATCTTTTCAACGATTAGATAACAGTGAACGGCATTGATATCATAAATCGTGCTCGAAATTTGGTCCCATGAGAACAGTACGACGAAAAATTACCCCATAAGATAAACTAGCTTCGGCGCCCTAATGCACGCCTAAGCAAGTATCAACGCACCACTAAAACGACTTTGATCAAAACCACAGACACCAAAACTATGTGAAAAACAACGCAATCCAACACCATAAAAACAATCGACGGAGTAAGGTAGCAAATACGATCTACTTCTAAGTCATCATCAGCCATATCACTTTCTCTGCCGTTTCCCATCCCGTCTCGAAAGCGCACTTCAACACGATCCCCTCTGGAGGAAAGGGGAGGAAAAAGAAGAAAGAAGAAATAGTTTATAAACCGGCAAATTTCGAGCGAAAGTTTTCCTCTCTTTTCTTTTTACGATGTTACCGTACTTCGTGTTATGAAATTTCCCTCGAGCTCCGTGGATGCATCTGGACACTGTAAGACGCGCGGTATGGCGAAAGTCCCCGCCCCCCCTACTTCATCTTCGTTTGAGCCTTTCTCTGTCTGTCTGTCTTTCTCTCTTGTCTCTTTTTCTTTCTTTTCTTCTTTCTTTCTGTCTATCTGTCTGTCTGCTTTTCTCTCTCTCTCTCTCTCTCTCTCTCTCTCTCTCTCTCTCTCTCTCTCTCTCTCTCTCTCTCTCTCTCCTTCTCCCCCTCCCCTTTTACCCTGATCTAAAAAATTCATAGCTGTCGTAAAATCAGAGGCAAAGCGCAGCGTTTTATAGGCTGATGGATAAAACTAGGAAAGTCATGAATACATTATAGGGTAAGGTGGAAAAAAGTATCGACTATCTCGAAGATCTTCAATTAGCATACAGAAATAGCCCATGGAATGAAACAAATGAGTCAGTTATTCGAAAACAGTTTCACTGAACAAGCTAATATAAAAATGACAGTGATGATGATGACGATGATGATGATGAAGATGATGATGATGATGATGATGATGATGATGATGATGATGATGATGATGATTGATGATGATGATGATGATGATGATGATGATGATGATGATTGTTATCAGTACTAATTACAGCAAGAACAGGAAAACAACATTATTTATTCACAATGAATTTTCATATTCTTTGCTGCCTAAACTAATCCGTACCTAGATTTCGAAAGCAAAGCGCACGTCACGTAAAATCTACAGAGAAGCGACAGGGAAAGTTTTCACAACAGAACATCAAACACATCGCGTGAAAATTAAACTCTCTATATTTGACTACAGCACGAGCAGAAAATAGCAGAAAATTAGGCATCCGGTTTTCTCTTCACATCAAGTCCCGTACCTTCTAGAAAGATCGACGGCATGAAATCCTGAAATAACCACACCGTAATGTACGTCAGGAAGTAAACAAAAACATACGCACGGCGCCCGGAGGATTACGCGAACACATTATGGGTACGGAACCATTTGGTGATCCAGCCCAGACTATTCTAAAACTTGTGACTTGTTTATTTAAAGCACGCTTGGAATATTACTATCTGCATTTCTATTTCTATATATGAGCTTTTACAAGTGCTTTACAAATCGGGAATTATTTTGAATACGTTCCAAGGCAAAATTTTATCGTTCATGTTTATCGCGGGGCAAAGCGGTGCTCGTGACTCTGTATCCGCCCTTTAGTATTAACCTACGGCGTTTACCTAGTCGCCCAAGCACTGATAAAACTTTCTACATGGATACGTTCTAGCCTCTCAAGTATTAGGAAGAAACTTACTACAGGTCTGTCGGGATATGTTCTAGACATTCAATGGCTGTGATGAAACTCAGTACAGGTATGTTTAAATAATGGTTTACCTGGATATATTCTAGCAGCTTATGCAAATGGACAAAACAAAAAAAAAGCTATAAAAAAATGATAATGATATTAAGCAAGGCGCTACACAATAGCGTGTCTGGGAATATCATTCACACGGCGACATACAGTATAACGACCATAAAACAGAATTACACATTTCAAAATCGGTTTCATCACGCAATTCTTGAAAGACAAAAATGTCTAAACAACTCCTGAACTTTTTCTTTCTGTCTTGCCAATTTTGTACAGTAATAATTAATCTAATTAAAGCTTAAGAACCGCCTCGTTTTATATGCATACATTCCAAGACCTAGCGTGAGGGCGAATGAAATTATCTTTAATGGCAAAAAAAAGTAAAAAAAAATCTAAATATTTCCTGGTACTTTCTACCGAGACCTTTGTTTAGAAAAATACAGTGCCACGCACAGGCTAACACACTGGTCAATACCATGTTACAACACTTAGTAAAACTTTAAGCACTAATTAACAGTGGGATAGTGACTAACTGACACGTACCTAACTAGTTGTAATGTTCATTTTATCGATAGTTACTAATTGCTGGTTGGGTCTTACCAATGCTAACTAGTGATGTATGCAACCGATACTCGCTAATTGGTATGATAAAAATTACAAACTGGTAGTGACGTTTTACCGATACCCAGTAACCGGTAACAATAATAAGTTACTGGTTAGATAACGGCTTCTTGCTATTCTACCAACACTTGCACAATATAGTTTCTTAATCCTTGAGAATACCCTATTCCATATCTAGTTAAACCCCTTGCTAATCATATTTGGTAATTCTTTGGATAATCCTTAATAATACCCTTGCTAGCAGTGACAATCGGTATTTGCCTTAACGTTTAGTATTGTAAAAACATAATTAGTGTTTGGCATGCAATAATCAATACAAAATCCCATCTACATTTATATATCATACTGAAAGATACCGGTATCGGGTCAAAATATATCACAGATGCGTTTTTTTTACTGATATTTGTGTCGGTCTCTACCGTATGTGGGAAATAATTTTTAATTGAGAACAGCATGAAGCCCACCAAATACCTATATATAATAATATATACACGCGAAGAGAACGCAATAAAAAAAAAATACACTCGCACACCCCTCCCCCTTTTCTCTCTCTCTCTCTCTCTCTCTCTCTCTCTCTCTCTCTCTCTCTCTCTCTCTCTCTCTCTCTCTCTCTCTCTCTCTCTCTCTCTTCCCTTCACTTTCTCTTTCATTCCTATCCTCTCACGCAAAACAGTTACCAAAAACAGAACAGTCGTTGCTAGCGCACCCTAATTAATAATGCAGATATCAAAACATACTAATCAGTTACTATCATCCTTTTTCAAGAACATCAACGGAGATCACAATGACTTTCCGAACACCAGATTTTATGATAAAACACTACCAAGTATCTTTATACGATTGAATTATCTGTATATAATACACCCTTTACAGATTCCTGAAAACAAATATCTATCTATTTGTATAAAGATTAAACTACAGAAAACTGCAAACAAATGCAATGTAACTTGATAAAAATTGCTACGCGATGCTAACATATCATTATAGTTTATCTTACATACACCAGAGAACTTCATTATACAACTTAACGAACAATCAAACCATACAGTACAATTATAAGCACTGTAATAGCCAGTACCAGCATACCACGCCTTCGTATTAATTATACAAGTATTCCGCAGCCATTGGTTAATTTAATTACCTTCTCGGTACCCTACGACAGTGGGTGGGCTATCTTACCAGCGGGCATCTCAACATACCGGCGCAGCAGAGGGTTTTGGAATATCTGCAGCATTTGGTGCCTCATGTAGGCCATACCATCGTAAGTACCGTAATGTGTCTTACCGACCCCTTCAATATGGCTTACTCATCATAGTGCGACTGGCTTGACTAAGAGAGAAAAAAATCACATTTCCTTCGATAAAAACCGCTTCAGAGTGGATCGCACGCGCGCCCGCACTTCGCCCATCCCTCTCTCTCCCTTACTACCCCTCCTTCCCACGCCCCCTGCGCCCCCACGCCCGCCATCTGTCGCGTGTTGCAGACAGTCATCGTGTGTTCTGCCGATTACATCGTTATTCTTAAGTGAGAACACATGCTGGTGTCCGCTACGTGCATTTACCTTTTTGTTCCTTACTCCCGCCAGGCATTACTCTGTCGTACTGACCTCGAATCCGCAATATAAAATAGGAAATGGGCACAAAAATTCTAAATTTAGGCTCTTCATCTACAGAGTTATAAAATAAGATTCTCAAACGGAAACTGTATTAAAATTCGGCATAACCGCACGGTACAAAATATAATTCATCATTAAAGTAAAAAAAAATACTTCTACAGACTAAACTTAAATTATAATAATAAAAAATCATCGATCTCTAAAAATATAGGAAAAGGTGTTGTATTTTTTCCTTTTATCTTTGGTATTACAGAGGTTTACAACTACAATCTGCTGTAATGTAATGATAACCAAAATCTACATATCTAAAATAGAGTCATAATTTTCTTCGCAGTAACACCGTCTTCGGCTAATCTTCCGTGCGCAAAAAAAACTCTTATTACCATTTACTACACAATACACTATTCCTAGCAAAATCTTGTGTGCGTTCTTCACTGATATCAATAACTTATGTATAATAACTCTACAAGAGAGCGGCAGGCGGAGTGAACAAAAGCACAGACTAATACAACGAACCGAGACCTTCACAGAAAATCATTAAGGGTTATTTGCGCGAGATCTCAGGAGCTGCTTTAAAGGACCATTCTCCTTTGTTATGGGTTACACTATGTAGAGTATTCAACCCTGTGGCTCTCTCTTCGTCTCTTTGTTTTCGTTATGTTTTCTCCTCGCTCTTTTTTCTTTTCTTTCTTCATATCCTCTACCTTCTTTTCCTTCCTCTTCTATTTTTTCTTCCTTCTTCTGATCTATCTTTCATCTCTCAACTACACATCTCTTCCTTCTCTGTACGTTTTTCGCCTTGCTTTGCCTACCGCCCCACTCTCACTCTAACTCACTCACTCACTCACTCAACTCACTCTCTCTCTCTCTCTCTCTCTCTCTCTGTCTCTCTCTCTCTCTCTCTCTCTCACTTTATTTTCCTCTTCCCCTTCCACTTACGCATGTTTCTCATGCTGTCCTTGACGTCACTACTCAGTCATGGCAATTTACAAGGTCCAAACCACCCACGCCAGACGCTACGCTAGGGGAAGCTGGCGTGTGCTTATGCTGGCAACACAGATGGCATTGCAGGCTTAACACGAAACCAAATAACATACTGTCTGACGATAATTTTCGTTTTTCCTTTGAGTATATTCTTTTTTGTTCTCTTCCATGTTTTTTGTTTCTTTTTCTTTCTACTCGGATCTATCTCCTTTTAATTCATTTTCTTGAATTCTCTATTTTGTTCTCTTCTTAATTATTTACAATCAATATCGAAAAAACATAAAAAATAGATAATTCAATATCTTTGCAATCCAAAACATGAAAACAGAAATAACAAAGAAGTTTTGTTTTTCACGCCGCTCCAATTACAATAGAGAATTATCATTACAATAATCCCGTAACACCCATATCAATTTCAATAAAACCAAAGTAATCAAATGAAGCGATTCGTAATGAGAACACTGTAGTTCCTTCATGTTCAACCAACCACGATATTCTGCATCAGGAAACTACATTCACTGAATTTTATCTATACACGTTGTTACACTCTAAGAACAGTTTCCATATCACCCACGCAATTTCCGCCATAAAAGTTAACCATCCGAAGCCTGTCATTAATCACATTAATACCCTTTGTCATTCCCACAAACCTTCCAACAAGGCTCCGAAGAATACTATTCACGTAACAGCGTATGAGGATAAATCAAAGGCAATGACATAACGAGAGATTAAAAAATTGAAGTGAGTTATTGAAGTTACACAAATTGTCCGATATTTCCAATCTAAAACTTATTAAAACAGAGGCCAGGGGTATCAACATGTCCGCCAGGATATCATCGACGATCAACGATAAAGCTTTTATGAATAGAACGAAACATCGTAGTGATATTTCATCGAATCAGTTCATAAATCGGAAACATGCATATTCCACATACGGGCATGCAATGTATATTGTACATTAGGCAAACACATTTACAAATGTTAAAGCTGTCTGTTCGTCTGTCTGTCTGTTCCTCTGTCTGACTGTCTCTGTCTGTCTGTCTCCTTATCTCGCTGTTTACCCGTCTCTCTGTCGGTTTGCCTGTTTGCCCGGATGTGTCTTTCTGTGTGCCTTTCATCTGTTTTTCGGTCTCTCAATCTGTCTATTACTTTGGCCCCCGCATCTCTTCCTTTATTTTTTCTTTCATCTGAAACCTTAGAATAGAAAGAATGCACATATTTCTTTTTCTCCTCGTCTAAGACAAAGACCCGGAGAACAATTATTACTTTACAACCGAACCAGCAGGCATGGATAAAAAGACACCTGTTTTGTACACCCTTATAAAGCTATTCGTTGACAGTGACCAGCCTCTGTAAAAGGTGATAAAGGGTCTTTATTTTCGGGTAAACAAACGGACTTGTGCTGTAGACAGGTTAGTTGATGGACAAAAAATTAGAGCTGAATGTACATGTACTTAAAATACATGTTGTATACACTGATTTACAGTGTGTGTGGGGGGGGGGGGTATGTAAAGATAAAGGTAAAATAATACCATTAACAATAACAACAACAACAACAAACACAGCATTTAAAATAATAGTAAATTTACCAACAACAAAACAACAACAACAACAAAAACAATAATAATAACAGTGACAATAACAACACCACCACTAATCCTACTAACAATAAAACTAATGAAAAACAATAACAACAACAATAGTAATAGTTAGGACAACCATTTCGACCTACAGCCAAGCCACCCGGAATCAAAGGCACATCTTCCTCGATGCTTATTCCTCAACAACAGTTTCTCAAAAGCTCTAACTCGCCTTACTCCACCCCCCCCCCTTCGTCTCCATCACTCGGGGCACCACATAGTCCCGTTGGAGAGGTCTAGATACCCCCCTCCCTCCCTCCCGCATTCCCTACCCACTTACCCTCCAGCTGTCTTTTACTCACCGCCTCCCTCCCTATAGTCCACCCATCCCCCTCCTTCTCTACCTCGGTCCCTTCCCTTCTCCCCACACCCCACCTCCTCCAACCTCCCGCCCTCCCCTCCCCCCTTTCCGACACCCCGCCTATCACGTCCCCTTCCCCATCCCCCTTCTCCCTCCCCCCCATCACCCACGCGGAAGTGACGGCTGCCTTGCGGTGGGGATCCGCTCAGACAATGCCGGAAGTTGGGCAGAGAGAGACCACTCCCTTCGCTCGGTGACTCTCGCCTTCTTCGCAATATTATTTTTTTCCCTTCTTCGTTTCCTTTTTCTTTTTCTTTTTATGTTTTTCCTTTCTTCTTCTTCTTCTTTTTCGTCGCCGTCTCCTTTTTTTTCATAATCTCTTCCGTCTCTTTCTCATTCGCATTTTTATATTTTTTCCGTTTATTTTGTCATACTTTTTTCTCCTAGACCATCCATTCCTCGGTTTCATTCGCTTCTATTCTTTCTAGTCTTCTCCTATATTCTTTTTTCCTTGGCCTTGTCTCCCTTTTATTCTTCTCCATTCTCCTTTCCCTTTCATTTTCTTTCTTTTCCTCCTTTTCCCATGTCTTTAATATCTTACTTTCTTCTTTTTCTTTCTCTTTGTCCTCACCCTAATCCCCTAATCTTCTTCCTCTTCCTTTCCTTTTCTCTCTTTTTGCCTCTCCCTTTGTGCCGTTTCTTTTATTTTGTTTTTGTTTCTTTATCTCTCTGTTCCTCTTTGTCTCCGTCTTTTCACTTTATTATTTACAACTTCCTTTGTTTCGCTGATTTTTAAATTTTGTCATGTATCATTTATCATATTTCTATTCTTATTATTAACAAGTAAATATTCTCTCTACAGAGAAGAATATTTTAAGAAGCAATTTGATGTTCAGCTTCCAAATGTGTGTGTGTGTGTGTGTGTGTGTGTGTGTGTGTGTTATATATATATATATATATATATATATATATATATATATATATATATATATATATATATATGAACCCGTGTATCGTAAAGTTCAACCGCAAGTTCACAAGAAGCAGTTCTTCAAGATCAACAAGCTAATAATAAAAAATAAAAAAAAAAGAGAGAAAAAATAACACGACTATATTTTCAAGATTATCGCACTATATTACACCGTGGCTGTGATGATGCATCGGGTAGGATGTTGAATAAAATGTTGTAGTGAAGCGAGGTGCTGCATTTTAAACTTCTTTTTAACTCTAGGTAGGTATGGTGGGTTCACCTGGATGCCCTACGTCTGACACTTTTGCCTTTGTCTCTGCCTGTCCGAGTTTTTTTTTTTTTTTTTTTTTACCCCTCTGTCTATGACCATATTTCACGCACCTTCAATTCTCTCTCTCTCTCTCTCTCTCTCTCTCTCTCTCTCTCTCTTTCTCTCTCTCTCTCATACATACATACATATATATACATACAAATGTAGGCTACACTATATGTTTTTACCTTTCTCTTTTCTTCTCCCTCTTTATCACTCTGTCCTTTGTCCTTTGTTCTGAAGATCTGATATGAAGGAAGGTGAGTTAAGGACGTGCCTGCTGGGTACATTCGAGCATGACGTAAAGAGAGAAAAAAATTGTCAGCCAAACCGCACGTACGCACAAGGTAAGCAAGTAAAGCCGTAGCGTAGGTTAAGTTACAAGTAGACCGACAGACTAACCAGGTATAAACGACCACGTGCCATTCGAAGGGAGAATGCGACAGAGCAGATTTTAAGAGAAGCCGGCATATGAGGGACGAGCAAGCAGGCAGGGAAGCGGCAAGCAGGCGAGACCACCCCGACGGCCATGGAGGACTTCCTTGTTGCCGGGATCGAGGCAGGAGTGTAGCAGCCCGTAATAACAAGGGAAGTTGGGTAAGAGAAGAGGCGGGGACGAGGGATCGAGGAGGGGGAGGGTTAGGGGGGAGAGTTCACATGACCTCGCCCCCTTCCCCAATGACTCCTTCCCTCCCCCCTACCTTTAACCTCTAGGTCCCCCCTCTCCCTATCCCCCTCCTGCCTTCAGCTCAAGCACCCCTTCATTTCCGTCGAAGAATTGGCTCAACGGAAGGAAAGTTTGTCGTTTCACTTTTGGAGCAACGGTCGTCGGCCTCCTCCGTCAGCGCTTCCTCCGTCTGCGTCTCCTCCTTGACGAAACTCCTCCGGCAAGAAATTCTGTCAAGTTTTCCGCGGAACTTCCTCCATGGAGCATGTAAATGGTCGAGAAATAAACAAAAGTATACCAAAAAAAGGGGTGTTCTGCATAAGAGAAGGTATCATCAAGTCATTTACTTTGGGAAATATGCGGAACTTTCTGTTAGGTTCAGTGTATCCACCTTGAGCGAGCCCTGTTATTAGGCCGAAGTCAAGATTGATATTGACACGAACTTTTTAGTATTTTTTCGTCTTTTCCTGCTTCTTCTACATCGCTTTCCTTTTCTCTCCCTCTCGTTTTCTTTCTCTTTTCATTTTTTTTTCTTGTTTGTCCTTCTGTCGATAGACACACACACACACACACACACACACACACACACACACACACACACACACACACACACACACACACACACACACACACACACAACCTTCCAACCTACAGACAAACCCCTTCCCCTATACTTCAAGTCCCTTCCCCCACCCATCCCCTTCCTCCACCCCCTCCCCTGAAATAGAAACAAGTGCATGAGCCAACGGATCCCGAACCCTAAGGGTATGAGAAGGACTAGGGAAGGGTGACTAATAACAGGTCCAGGGCGAGAGGTCGTATGAAAGATGGTTTCGAATGGCATAATCAGGAAGGAGAGAGAGAGAAAGAGGAAGAGGGTGGGAGAGAGATGGGTAGGGGTGGGGGAGAGGAAGGGGGGTGGAGGAGGGATGTGGGGGGGGGTACGGAATGAGGGAGGAGAAGGATGAGGGGTAAGGGGTGGGAGAAGACAACGGGGTGATGGAAAATAAACAAAAATGCAACAAAGAGTAATAAGGGATAGCAATAATAATCAG
>NC_051389.1:20471382-20476382 GCF_015228065.2 Penaeus monodon
TCTCCACTTCTTCACCCTCTTCCCTCACATGCTCTTCTCTTTCTCTTCTTTTCTTATCCTTTTCCCCTATTTCTTTTTTTCCTCCTTCATTCTATTCCCGTCATCCCTACCTTCATTTTACTCTTTTTTTCCCTCATCTTCCTCCTTCTCTTTCTCCCCCTTCCTTCTCGTCATTTCAATCTCTCTCTTCTTCTTCCTCACATTTCTCTTCTCTCCCTCATTTTCCGTGGTTGCCTGCCTTCACAAGGTTATATACTTTACGTAAAAGGTTATTAGCTATGAACTTATGTATAAAGTTTCGCAGTATTATGTAAATATAGTGTGTAGCTGTAGTGTGTAAAATGCCTTGTAAAAAACACACACCCTTATACATGCTCTGTTTCTGAGTGCGTAGACTGCGGTCAAAATCACCCTTGTTTTTTTCTTCCTCGTGTTGTAACTATTTTTGTTTTCATTAGCATTAATATTGTTACTTCCCTCTCGTTAGTAACCCAAGCTGTGAGAGAATATCCATGCAACCTTGTGACCTTCTAATATGAACAATAAAAATTTACAGTTTTCTTTTAATTGCACGTTTTGTAATAACAACAAACCTTTATAAATCCGGAAATCTGACTCCTTGATATAAGTTTAAAGGTCATAAAGGCGATGAGTAATTGGGAGTGATTTGTAGTGTGGTACAGTTGAGTGAATCCACTTGCTCTTAACTTCCTGAGTTCCTCCCAACATCTCTCTCTCTTCCCCCTCTCCCCCCTTCTCTCCCCCCCCCTCTCTCTTTCATCTCGTCTCGTCTCTCTCTCTCTCGTCTCTCTCTCTCTCTCTCTCATTCCTTTTCCCTCTCTCTTCCTCCCTCCTTCCTCTATCCCTCTGCTTTTACTCTCTACTTCTTCACCTTCTCCTTTTCGTCATACAATTAACGAACCTTCAAAAACAATAAACCAAATGCCCTTACAAGAAGAAAAAACAACAACACTCGTTTAAAAATGCAGCAGAAGTCGGCAAGAGAGCAAATAACCACAAGAGAAATAATGAGCAGAAAGCGCAGACAGACAGAGATTCATAGGACTCCATTCCGGCTTGTCATGCAAAGTTGGAGGGAGCTTAGCAGGGAGGTCATGCAGTTCAAGCCTTTAGGCGAAGGACGCGGGCGGGTTGTGAGGTGTGCCTGACGATGGTTTAGTTAGGAAAACAGAGGGGAAATCTCAAAATGAACAACAGTAAGCAGTAGGGGTAAGGTTAATAACATTAACAAACAGAGTAATGAAAGGGTTAAACATATAAACATACAGAATGGCCAGGAGAATAACAACAACAATTGAATGTAAATAAAACAAAACCTTTTCTATCTAGTTTTGTGATAAGCAAACCATTTTCTTTCCGTTTTGTTAGTTTATCGTCCCAACTGACGGCGGCACATGGCGAGAGCACGTGACGCCGAACTGCTATTGGAACAGGCATGATCTTGCAGAAATAAAGCGGAGGTCGTTAATCTCGTCTTGATTATGCAAAGATTATTCAGCTTGCGAAACGGGCAATTTTGAGAGAGAAAAGAAGAAATTTTTTTTCTCTCTATTCATCGTATAAATAATTAGACAACTGACAGCTGAAAGCAGGAAGCATATCAAGGAATATAGTGAATTCCTTGGAAGGTAATCAATCACATTTCTTTTTCAAACATACTGAAACAATTATATAAAACACAAGAGATTCTCCTGAAATGCCCGGACCTTCGGAGTAACAGCATTAATCTCCGTGTATTAAATCCAAGGCTGGCAACAAGGAACAGCCCGAGGGGGGGAGGGAAGGCAAGAGGAGGGGGAAGATAAGAGGTAAGAGAAGGGGGTGAGTTCAGGGGGTGTTGGGGAAGAGGTAGGAGGGGAGGGCCGTTGGGGATGCGGGGGGAAGGTGCTGGGGAAGAGACAGAAGGAAGGGAGAGGGCCGAGGAAGGTAGTCAAACAGGAAGATTGAAAAAATGTAAATATACACATTATACTACTTTACCGATAAAAGAAGAAATGTGTTAAGCCTTTCTAGTTTCCTTCTTAAACAATAAACCTACCAGTGTCATTGACAGGAACAGAAAACAGAAAACGACTAAAATGACAGAAAAGGCTTTACAAGCGCAACTGCCAGCTCGGCGCTAACCTTCCTCCATGGCTCCCACACGAGAGAGCGGGAAATGACTAAACTATTTCCCGCTATCAAGGAGAAGAACCTCACTTGGCTTCACGAAGGCATTCTTATTTCGTTTCCTCTTTTTTTTTTAATTGCTCTACGAAGCGGAAGGTGAAACACACGCCGAGACGAGAAATTTCCTCGTTGCTAGGTTGGATCTCAGTTTGTCAAAACTGCATTATATAATGAAGTTCAATTATTCAAAAGCTATGGTGTGCCTCGCATCAACCATATTAGAATGTTTTTTACGGATGTTTTGCATCAGATAACATAAGAATTTGATTTCTAATTACTGCACATAAAATTAGATAGTCTAAATTCTTTAAAGCCGTTGATATAAAACTTGCACACGGCTGCCAACCTAAGCGAGCCACAGGTACCCCGCCCGACAGGTGTGCCAACCCGCCTGACCTTGCTACCTCATGCCCTAGACTGGGTGCAACTCAACCGCAATAATCCCGAACACCGACTATTTTTCCACGAGCAAATCCTCTTTGTTTCCGGTCGAGGCGACTGTCTAATCATGGCTCCTCGTGCCGCGATTATGGCTTAAAAGACGAGTTAGCGAAAAGGAGAGGTGAGGAGCGAGGAGGCGAAGGACAGGCACGGAAGAAGGTGGTGATAACGGAATGTGAGGCAGACGCAAAGTTCCTCCAGTACCAACCAAGGTGGGTAAACATAGCCACGGTGTGTTGCCGCGCGCGCTCGCTCTTATCCCGACCATCCGAGCAATAAAGTGGAAATTAACTCATTAAGCTTCGAACCGCAGTACACCGCATGGTAATGGAAATATTGCAAAGGAAGCCTGCTGTGCGGTCATACGGTCGCCACATGTTCAGTCCTGTGTGATCGCAAGTTCTTCACACGTAAAGCAATATGAACCACGCGACCACATAAAAATGGCTAACGTTGGGACATGGGTGGTTGAATTAGCAAACAAAGGAGATGGGTAGATAATAATTATTCTAATACGCACATGTAAACAGATTAAAGGCAGACAATTGTGTAAATATTGTTCAATTCGTTTTTATGCCTTCTTAAAATGTAATAAATAAATAAAAATCAGTGCAGTTTTTGCTTCAGAGACAGACCAGTGTCCGGTCTAGACATATGACTGTACGCATCTGCTGAAGTATTTCCGTTCTACTTTTACTGCCCTTGTCTTTATTTTCCTTTTTGCTATCGACCAACCTACACATCGAAATCTCTTTTATGCAATGGTGAATAGTCCTCCGTACATTTCCCCACTCCACAGCACGCCAACACGGTATCCATTTCACCCACTTCGAAATGGAAACACCAGATACGAAATTTCGAGTGTCGCCTCCATCGCCATCGCCTTTCAAAACTTCGAAGATTTCAAGAGTGAAAGATCGGCTCATACCATTTCCTAACGCCGGCATTTTGTGCGTGAATAACTACCCGAGGCATGCACCAACCTCTGACATCTTGCAGTAATATGCAACGTGAGTTAAACCTTTCCGTGTGAGCAGGAAGCAAGACCAGGCATATATTTTGCTGCGCCTGACTGCTTCCTTGTGCCACGTGCCGCTTAGCAGTTTCCCACGGGCCTTTCTACTACTGTCAGGTAACCCTGGCTTTCTATGTTATGAAACCTGTGACTACAATAACTTTTTTGTGTTTTTTGCTATTCTTTTCGTTTCTGAAGACTGTCTAAAAATCAATTGTCTCGCTTGGAATATCTACGAACCATTCAATTTAGGTTTTCGATTAATAGACATGTTTGTATTATTGTTCCTTTCATATTCTTATCATTTGAAGTTTATCAGTAAGGAAAAAAAAAACTGTCGATAAAACCAAAATCACGACTGGCTTCTAAGACAACGTTTGTGAAGACTCATTCTTGAAGTGAGGCTAACCTTGAGGCTCAACGGCTAGCTGGGGCAGGTCTCCTCGCTGACCCGTCGTCTGCATCCGTCTGCGTTCTACCACGTCACCTTTCGATCACATCCTGCTCGGTTCATCCCGTACGATTATTCATATTGAGACATCCACACACTAGCTTTTGTAATTATTAATATAATGAAAATATTTAGTGAAAGGTTCTAATAATTCTCGATAAGATTAATTAAACGGTCGTACCGCAAATGGACTCTCTCCTATAAGTCGCCAATCACAAAACCATACGAAAACCTCAACTCCCATACATCATCGTTTTGTACGACTTCCTTTCACAGACTTCCACGTCCTTGTCACCACCTAACCACCTGCTAGACTCTCATTACCAGTATTTAACCTGAACATTTGCATCACTCGGAGAAAAGATACCGATGACGTCACCACTTTTCCACTCCCCACCCCCCAACGTGCGTCTAAAACACCACAGAGATGTGATGTCATCGCACTCCCCCCCCCACACACACTAAACCCCAACCCACTCTCTTGGCCTACATTATCTCTCGGTTGTAATTTCATCTCCGGTCCTCTCTCAACCCTCCCCCCTCCTCCGCCCACGATCCCCCCTAACCTCGCCCACTCTTTCTTCGTGACGTCACAATCGACCAAGAAAAGACAAATGAGAAAAGAAAAGGAGAGAAAGAAGACATTCGTAACTGGCGTGCCGAAGCGTTTCTCTCGTGTGATCTTGAGACATGTGAAGTGTGGGCGGCAAACCTCTGAATCACTATACTTTCTGCTAAATGGCCTGTATCTGTACCTGCATTTTCTCTTCCTTTTTCTAACGCGGGCCTCAAAAAGACCGAGAATTCCGTTTTATAAACCAGAACATACCGACATAATAATTTCTGCAACGGTGTTCGTTGTCAAATTCAATTCTTAAAAGAGAACTCCATTACCGCGATTCA
>NC_051389.1:20481382-20491382 GCF_015228065.2 Penaeus monodon
GACCATCAACATACTTCAGGGACGGGGCACAACGAGCAGTATGAAGAGGAAGTAACGACAGGGAACCACCCACTGGTATACCCCTGGGACCTGAAACCTTTTCGTGTGTACGTAACGGAAAAGGGAATATAAGGTTGATTCCAACTATTTATTGCTTCCGCTTCATGTCAACTGTATATTCAATTTTGAGTCCCACTATATTTTCATCTTTAAAATGTTCTGAATGTGTTATAAATTATATATATTGTTTTAGGTATGTAAAGGATGTCACGAAAACATTTAGGAACAAAAATGGAAAGTAAAATTACATAACAAAGACCTTTAGAATTTGGAATATTTGGAACAGTATTCGCATACCATATGATGACAGTAATTAACATATATAAATAGATAACAAGTAGGCTACTCTACTCAGTAATTGCACACGAAGCAGTTTACATATCTGATAATTACATGTACAACATTTAACAAACAAATAGGCTTCAGCATGACAGATAACTCTAATAGGTAACATACGAGCATTAGCGGCATACTAATGGACAACCACGTCAGGGAACACGACAGATCTGCAAGACATAATATGAATACAAAAAGGATAACGTATAACGTATAGCAAAACGGAGGAAGAAACCTTGTCCAAAATCCTGGTAATGAAGAAAACAGTAAGAGACTAAATAAAAAAATCGTCGTTATTATAACGGTAGTGAGTAATAATGTCGTGAGAATATACTTTTTTTGAGCGAGAAAAAAGAGTAATCTGGAAAGGAAGTTAAAGAAGTAAAGAATAAAAAAAAGGAAGAGCAAATCAAAAACATAACAGACAGACAGAATTACGGTCAGTAACTGACAAGATAACACGGCCCTCCGGAAGGAATGGAGGGCGAGCAATTATCATCTTAATGGCAAGATCCCAGAAGGTCCATAATTGTTTGAGACGATGCGATTACTGGGATTTTTTTTCTAAATTATACTGTTGTCTTGTTCGCAGTGGATGCCAGATGAGGAAGATATTGTATCTACGACATTAGACAAAATCAGACAGAATGCTGTGGTGAAGGGAGGAAGGGATAGAAGAACGTGAAGAGAGAAAAGGGAAGAAAAAAAGGAAGGTGAAGGAAAGAATCATCTAAGAGCAGAGTGGGATAGTGAGTGTGTGAGATATAGACAGATAGACAAAGAGAGAGAAAGGGGGACGGGTTGAAGGGAGGGAGTAGATACAGATAAGAAAAGAAAGGATGATGCAGAGGGAGAGGGAAGGAAGACAGAACAAAAACGAGGGAAAAGAGGATGAGGAGGGAGGGGCGCCAAGACAAGCAGGCAAATTGTAGACTAGATAAAATGAGATTAGCAGCATAAACGAATAAAACATAATCAAAAGTGCGGGGGACAAATACTAAACACGATAAACGCCTCGCATCCTCACCCAGCCCTCAGGCTGGGTGAGGAGGCGTGTCCGCGAAAAGGATACGACCATTTACTCAAAAATATATATGACCTCCCGCTACAGCGATCCCCCAAGACCCGACCAAAATTGGGTGTAAATGTCCCTAAAGAGAGATGCCGTCTTTTCCTTCTGTGTTTCTGATTCTTTCTCATCCTCTCTCGCTCTCCTTTTCACCGTCTCTCTCTCTTCATCTTTTGTTACAGCCTCCCTCCTAATGCTTGTCAAATTCGTGTTACTGATAACGTTGCCACGAAAGTAAATTGACTTTTATTGATCCTTCCTCTGCAAAATCACCTGGCATCCCCACCTGGTGCGTCACACCCGCAAACTTATATATTCAACCTTATATAGTAAATGTATCGAGGAACTCAACACTGTAACTTCCGCCGACATTATTGTCTTCGTTTTAATTACAGTAATTGTGAGTGAAATATTTAAAGAATTCTGCCGACAAATTCTGTGTAGTAGCATCTTTCTAGTAATACGAGCGACCTTAAAATCGCATAACTGCAAATAGGATGGCAGGTGTTTTCTGGGGAAACAGGTGAAACTGTCACCAGGTTTCCTTCACGTAATTACGAGAAGATGATAAGTGTATAACATTATGAGAAATCAGTCGAATGACTTTTCTGGATGACTGCCGACACACCTGGTAGTCACGAACGGTCTGGGAGCCTCTCAATAGTCGCTGGGTTCCCGTTGCTCTCTTACTCGATTCGTCCGTATGTCTTCGTTTTCATGTCTCGTCCATCTATTGTCTCTTTCCACCTTTCTTACACGTCGACACTCGCATATAACCGCTCAACCACACCCTCTCCTTATTTTCCCTTCCTCTCTCAAACACACACTCCTCCAACCACAGCACACATCTACTCTTCCCCTCAGATGCACCCACCCCCTCCACACAAATGGACTCCTACTCATCCATATCTACCCCCTCAACTCAAACGCGCACACCCACACTCCATACCATCTATCCTTTCCATACACATTCATCCACTCCACACACATATCCAACCCTTCACACACACGCACACGCGCACACACGCACGCACAAACACACACGCACAAACGCACACACACACACACAACCCGTCTTAACACTCATGCGTACATCCACTGAATATCGACCCGGGCTGTTCCGTGACCCACACACCGGGCCACACAACACCGCGCCCTCTTGCACTCCGGGACACTCGCCATCGCATGCCGAAAACAACAACAAAGAAAAATCGCCCACGAGACACCACGCCCTTTGGGTAAACAGTCGTGACTAGGATTTTAGTTAATATTTATTGTCTTTCAGGGTGTATGTCTGCTGCTGTTTTGGATTTCTTTTATCTATTTATTTGAGTATCATCCTGACGCTTCCTTTATTTTACCATGATTGCAATTATCATTGCTGTTATTATCATCGTTATCAATATCATTATGAGTCTCATTTTATTATTATTATCATTGTCCTAGTTATTATTATCATTATCTATATCATCCTGTTATTATAATTAAGCATCATCAGTGCAATGCCACTAATGGCTATAATTTGTAGTCTGATAAAAAAACAATAAGAACATTAACATTTCAATGTTGACGCATCTTTGCAATATTAAACATCATAATATCGTCGTCATCATTAGCACTCTGATTTGATTATCATTCCCGGTATTATTATTTTCATTGCTATTATCATGAGCTGCCACCATCTTTACCACTGTTACTATTATTAATATTCATTTTGTACACGTCAGAAATTCACCACAAACATATTATCACGGTTCTAAGAAAGTGCACAACTCACAGCCCCATTCTAGGTCAAAACCACGATGGTTATGTGAACAACCTCTCGCAACCTTCCCATTCTCTTCTCCCTTTCACCCCTCCCCCCCAATTCCCCGCCGCTCCTGATTGGCAGGTAGTGGTTCACACGGTTCCTTTTCGCCTTCTTCCTCTTCCTATCTTTATCTCTTCCTCTTTCTGGGTCTATTTTCCTTTACTTGCCATTCCGGTCTCCATTATTCCTACTTATCTTTCTTCCTTTATATTTTTCTTTCTGTTTCCCACCTCTCGTCGCCTCTTTCTCTGCCTGCCTCTATTTTTTTCCATCTTTTCTTCTCTTCCTTCCTCATCGCTTGCTTCTTCTATAATTCGCTCTCACCCTCCATCTCATTTCAATCTCTTAATCACAACCTTTCCCCTCTACCCCGCCCCTTACCCCTACCCACCTTTACACGCCCACGATTCTTGAGCGACCTGTTGGCCTGTTCACCCGGATGACCTCTGTGACCTGGAACTTTCTCCTTGGCATCTCTCAGGCCCTATGCCTCCACCCTCCTTCCCTACCCCGCGTCCCTGCACTTATACCCACACCCCTCACCACCACTCTCCTCCGCTACCTCCAGTCCCTCTCCCTAAGCCCCTACCGGACCCTTACCCCCACTCTCCTCCTCTACTCCAATCCCCTGATCCTAGAAGGCTACCCTGCTCCTGCCCACGCCCACACTCCTCGCGTTCACCTGTGCCCCAACTATGGGAACCAGGGCGCCTAACATCTCAGCGGATGACCTATCTCTGCTCTGCCCTCTCCATCTCTGGCCATATATTCCCCTCTAGTCTCGTAGGGGATTGGAGGGAGGGAGGGGATGAGGTGCCACAAGGGAGCCATTTATCTCGTTTTTCTCAAGTTTTAAGTCCCTATAAAATTCTGCCCACATTCGGCTGCGGGGCTCGCGGTCCTTCGTCTCGGTGTGGAATATTAAGCAACGGACTGGAGTCTACCGGTTACTGTATCATTCTGTCTCTCGTTATTTCTTTTCTCTCCCTCTTCCTTCACTTCCTCTTCCTCTCCTTCTCCTTCTCTTTTTCCTCCTTCTAATCCTCCCCCCTCCTCCTCCTCAACTTTCTTCTTCTTCTCCTCCTTCTTCTTCTGCTTCTTCTTCTACTTCTTTCTACATCATCATATACTTCTTCTCCCTCTTTGTTTTGTTCTTGTTCTTCCTTTCTCTCTCTCTAGCCTTCCTTACCTCTAACAGAAGATCTTTCATGCCAGTAACTCCATCTCACCTGAAAAGAAGTGGAAAACAATTAATCAAATAAAATATCAGTGATAAATCATTCATTATATTATTACTTAAACATTGCTAATCTCTAGCCACGCCTACATAACAAGGGGGCGGTAACAAGTCTTTACCCGGCCACGCCCATGACATGTCGAGTCACGCCCTTTCCCGTGCATTCATTATCCATCTTATTTTAGTCTCCGTTTATTAGGTCTCTCAACATTCAAATTATATTACTTAATGGAAGTATTTATACTGATGATGGTAATGTTAATTGAATATGGCTGTAATAAGGTCCATCATAAAAATAGTAACTTTAATTGTTGTAGTTATAATGACGGTGATGATGTGATAATGATGATGGTGATGATTATGAAAGTAATGGTGGTGATGATAATGATAACTGATGATGATGATAGTGGTGGTGATGGTGATGACTATGGTGATGGTGATGATGACTGTGATGATAATAATTATCATTAATCACTATTCGTGAGAAATAAATAAATCAGAAGGAAAATTAAAAGCTCAAAGGCTACATACAAGATCAAATAAAGAAGGAAAAGCAGAACATGAGTTACCTTCATCATCTTCCCATCTCCTTGATACAGCGGAATGTAAACGTTTTCCTTGTTATTCCGCTTATTACAACTCCATAATTCGTAATTCGTTTTCTGAATTATAAAATAACTCGTTCTGGCTACGTATATTGACATTAAACACATAATATGGAGGCCAAACTTTAAAAAATGATATATATATAAACATAACATGAACTTTCCACCACATATTTACAAACCTCAAATTCTTGCATCACAAAACACAACATTTGGCGGTGAAGACGGGATCTAAAAGTGAGGCCAGAAAATAAGGGAGAAAAACCTGTTCTTCCTCTTTCTCTCACTAAAAATAAAAATTCTGGTGTCATCGGATTTTCCTCGATATCCGGACATCCCTTTGAGATAGGAGATAATTGCTTTCAATCTCCCAGTGGTTACACTTGTGCCCCTCTCTTTCTATTGACTTTTTTTTCTTCTCCCTCTGATTCCTATTTCTTCTCTTCTCCTTTTAATTCGCAAATGTCTTCTGGCCCTCCCTCTCTATTCAGGTTTATTTTTCTTCCCTTCTATATACTCCTGCTGATAATGATTTCCCCCCCCCCCTTCTCTCTCTCTCTCTTTCCTATACTCTCTTTGTTTTAAATCATTTCTGATTTCTTTCTTCGTTCTCCCTATTACTCCCTTATCAAACAAATTACCTATCAACCCCTATCGTTTATCTTCATCTCTTTCCATTCTTCTTTACGCCCGAAAAAATAGATAGATAGATAGATAGACATAGATAATAAAAACAAATGAATAAAAACTCCACACACGCTCCAATTCCACCCCGAGTGCCGTAGACCTCCTCAAGAATCAAACCCACAAAACCACCTGTGCTCCCCAGCTGTTTATTGAACCGAATTGGGTTGTTACATGTTTTATTGGTCTCTGTTTTCTTCTCTTTCTTTGCGACCAACTAATGACGTTAGAAGAATAAGGTGAAGAATACTGAGTATTATAAATAATAATAATAATAAATAATAAATAATAATAATAAATAATTTGTATAACAATGCTGGTAATTACAATACCATTAGTGATAGTGAGGAGGGGTAGAAGAATGCTGAGAAGAAGAAGTAGAAGCAAAGAAAAAAAAGGACTCGGCTTTAACTCTTTTTATCGCAATAAGATCCTGGCATTTGCGAACTAATGGAAGAAGAATAAATGGAAATTGCGTTGTACTTAATTGTATAGGTACTACAATAGGTACTACATTTACCTTTTGTGTTGATAAGTATTTTATTATCCTATTCTCCATCTCCGTTTTTCTTTTCCTTTATCTCTCTGTCCCCCATCGTAATCGCCGAATGACATCAGCAAATTACTGAAAGAACAAGTCAAAAAGTTGGAAATTGCAAGCGGGTCTGAACCGGTCGGGCGGCAGCGGCGGCGGCGGCGGTGTGTCGACCTTCACATTGGGCCGGTCCGACATACCCCTGGCCTCATACCCTGCCCCGTGCCCCCTACCCCCCTTCTCCCTGTCTTCAATACCCTCTGCCTCCTTTCCCCTTGTATCTGGTGCCCTTCTCCTTAGCTTTTTTACTTCCTGCCTTTCGCCATGCCTTAAACCAATACCTTCGATCGTCTATTATCCTTTTCCTTCTTCCGTATTTTTTTTTCTACCAAAATTTTTTTTCGCCTTCCTATATCCTCAACCCGGCGCGTTGAAACTTTCCACTAATAATATCGAAAACACACAACACTAATGGAAGAGAGAGAGATGGAGAGAGAATGAGAGAGAGAGAGAGAGAGAGAGAGAGAGAGAGAGAGAGAGAGATAAAACGACTTCCTCTTTTTTCTAATGCGTCGAGACTCGCGCAGACGGAGACGAGGCGAGTCTTCCAGTCGCTTGGGGGCTTCCGGTGAGCGGGTCCCCGTGTGACGTCATCGCCTGGCTTTCGTACGCAGCGACAGGATGACCCTCCCTCGCACAAGCGCAGAGATGACCTTGCTCGTCCTAGCCGCTACTGCACCTCTTGGCCGCTCGCTTCTTGGTCTCTCTCCTCTCGCAATCCTGTTTTCCTTTGGGTCTTTATCCTCTCCTTCTCCTGTTCTTTCCCAAGTTCCTTTACTCTTATGGTCTTCCTCTCTTGCTTGATTTTCCACTGGCTCTTTTCTTCTCTCTCCTGTTTTCCCTTTAGTTGCTCTATCCTCTCTTTCTCCTACTTTTCCCTTGGTTCCTCTCCTTCATTTCTCCTGTTACTTTCTGGGTCCCCCGTTCTTTTCTTGGCTCGTCTCCCCATCTCCTTCTTCGCATATTTTCTTCTCTAATATTCCTTTTCCTTTTGCATATTACATTTCGGTCCTAGAGCTCTCGCGTTTTCTTTTCGCGTAGGTCATGCTCTCGTATGTCTTTTGTTTTTGCATGGCGTGTTTCTTTGTCTTTCTTTCTTTTTAACTCTTTTTTATTTTATTAAAGTAGCGTTTTTTTTTAAATTAATGTCTGTTGCATTGATCCTCTCGTATTCAGTTTGTTTCTCACTCTCTCTCCTTTTTCGATGTGTTCAATAAGTATGCACAAAATGCGTACTTTTTTATGAACGAAAATGTGTCAAGAATAAGACAAAAGGTATGCGAAAGGTCAGTTTACACTTTCGGAACACCAGTCTTGCGCACTAGTCTGTATTGAATATATATGTGTATGGGTGTATATTTGCTTGTTTGCTTGTTTGTGTGTGTGTGTGTGTGTGTGTGTGTGTGTGTGTGTGTGTGTGTGTGTGTGTGTGTGTGTGTGTGTGTGTGTGTGTGTGTGTGCGTGTGCGTGTGCGTGTGCGTGTGCGTGTGCGTGTGTGTGTGCGTGTGTGTGTGTGCTTGTGTGTGTGTGTGTATGTTTGTGTATGTGTATGTGTGTGCGAATGTGTGGGCGTGTACATGCATGTAGTTATATAGGTTTATATGTGTACATGTATATGTGCGTGCACAATCATCCGCATTACTTTCATCATATTATACTTGTATGCGTACCCATGAGTGTGAATGTGTGTGTGTGTATTACGCACACACGCACCTGTCCACGAGTATGCGCGGGTGCTTGATAAACGCGGACGTGAGGGAGTTATTGTGCTAGGAATATTCCCTCCAGGGACACGGGTCTTATCGCTTCCTTGTGTGGGCTCAGGCGGTCGGCCACCGCTCGCCGAAACGGACAAAAGGTTGAAAAAATATAAAACATAAAAAAAGGAAGAAAAGGAAAATAACAAAAGATGAAAGGACAAAAAAAAAAGAATATAAAAACTATAGATACTAGGGTGTTGTCTGAACCAGTGTGTTCCAGGAAACTGTCATTCAACACCTGGCCCTTGATGTTGCCTTTGATAGCAGGTGTATTGAGTTACGGAATTTTCGAGCTAGATGGAGAATCAGATTACTTGTGAATGATTTGTGTAAGATCAGAGACTAATGTAGAATGCGGAATGTATTCAATAAATGGCTGACGTCTGTACAACTGTTGCAAAGAATTAGTCATGTTGTGTATCAGTGGCGGCTACTATGAGTGGAACTATGTATCATTCGAGTCCTGGGCACTGAAGTACTTTGTTTTATGGCACAGGTTAATGGTGGACGTTATGTATTATTATTCATCTTAATAGTACACTTTATATGCAGATGGCGGCTATTACAACTGGTTTCCAGCATTCCTGCAAGTTGGCCAAGGTATACGCAAACACGGACACGTGTTTCAACCCTATGATATATATATCATATTTCAAAGGTGTAAAATGCTCTACTTGAAAAATAAGTCCTGTGCTCAACCCTTCTGCAGTAAGTACTTTACATAACTTTTTTTTTCATCAAATTCAATTAGGTTCGTTTTACAGAAGCCAACGACCAACGCGCCATCCCCCCTTCGTCCCCCTCCCCCGGCCAGCACCCCCACTTGAAGCAACACGAGCAAGGCTGAGCAGGAAGGCACCGGAAGTCGATGGAGTGTGTGCGAACGACCCCTCCCTCCCCCCTCTCGCCCCTCTCCTCCTGCTCGCCGTTCTTCCTTCTTCCTCCCTCCCTTCTCGCTCTACCCCTCTGTCTCCCTAACCCTCTCTCCTCACCCTTCGCCCTCGAAGATCAGCTAATCGCTCCAGTTTTAAATTCTCTTTCTTCTCCTTCTTTCTCTCCCTTTACCTTCTCCATTTTCTTTACTTCTCCCTCTTCACTTTCCTCCTCTCCCCTCGCTCTACTTCTCCTTCCCCCTCTCTTCTCGACCTTCATCCTTCTAACCTTTCCCTATCGCCCCTCTCCCCCGCCCCCCCCGCCCCCCATCACCCTTCTCCCTGCCTTCCCTTCTCTCCCCCTCAACATCCTCCTCTCCGCCCCCCCCAACTCCCCCAACCACCCTTCCCCCTGCCTTCCCTTCCTCCTCAGTTCTCCCTCCCTCCACCCTCTTCCGCCGCGGTCAATTTTGATGAATTCTGATGATAAACGATGCTATGATTTTACCCGAATCTTGTTTCTCGAACTGGATTTTGGAAAGAATATACGACACTTCTTCCTTTCGTCATATTTCTCCTCTTCGTATGAATTCACCAGAGAAATGTTACGTGGTAATATAAGAAAAGAAGACAAAGGAAAAAAAGACCAAGAAAATCCGGTTAAAAGTCATTCATTATAAGGTTTCCGTCCGAAGCTAATCATTTCTGGCAGAGAGTTTGCTCGTCCAAAATATGCCTCGGACGTGAAGAAATGCTTCTGCAAAGTGGAGGCGATTGGGCTTTGGGAATGCTTGGTTTGATGATGGTGGTGGTGATGGTGGTGGTGGTGGTGATGATGATGATGATGATGATGATGATGATGATGATGATGATGATGATGATGATGATGATGATGATGATAATGATAATGATAATGATAATGATAATGATGATATGATAATGATGATGATAGTGATGATGATAGTAGTAGTG
>NC_051389.1:20498882-20506382 GCF_015228065.2 Penaeus monodon
GTTTCGTTTCCTTCTTTAGTATTTCTACACCACTCGTCTTGGTAATTCAGCCATAGGTCGCGTCATTAAATATCCTGTAAATCATGTTAGTTTTAATCTGAATTGCAATGGTTGTGCTATCTCTTACGGTCATCAGCTTTTGTCATATTTCCATTTACCATCACGATCGTCATCATGCAACAAAAACAACAAATATACAATGCCAGTTAAAACAAAGACTTAATAAAAGCGATGACCAATAGCAGCGCAGTTTCTTGCATCATGACCTTCTCTATCTTCGTCTACCTCAACAAAACTCAACGAATACTCCTTTAAAAGCAACATCATGATAAATAGGTGAAAACCGCAGGCTTTGTATAAAAACAAGAATAAACCACATCCGGGAAACATAAGGAATAGAGAGAGAGAGAGAGAGAGAGAGAGAGAGAGAGAGAGAGAGAGAGAGAGAGAGAGAGAGAGAGAGAGAGAGAGAGAGAGAGAGAGAGAGAGGGGGGGATGAGAGGGGGTAAGAAAGATAGGTTAATATAAGATAAACGAAAGACAGAAACAAGAAAAACAAGAAGAGGAAGAGATAGAGAAAGAGAGAGAGAGAGAGAGAGAGAGAGAGAGAGAGAGAGAGAGAGAGAGAGAGAGAGAGAGAGAGAGAGAGAGAGAGAGAGAGAAAGAGAGAGAGAGAGAGGAACAGGGATTTTAAAAATAAATAAATAAATAAACAAATACAACCGGCTATTAACAAAAATAAAACATGCACTAAATTGTTAGAAATTAGATCATAAGACTTGAAAATAAGTCCCAGTAGAAAACGAAAAAACAACAGGTAAATAGTATATCTAGAAATTGAAAGAAACAAACGAACGTAACAAAGAGATACCTTTTTTGACAACTACCCCGAAGAAAAGACAAGAAAAGAAAAATAACGACAAACAAATACACTTTATTATCCTTTTTTCCTTACTTCTTTTGACACCCCCCCCCCCACAAACAAAAAAAGAAAAAAAAAAACTATAAAATATAAAAAAATATCCTTTCTCATTTTTTTCTGAACTACCCCCAAGGAGAGAGAGAGAGAAAGAAGAAAAGAAAACAACAACAGCAACAAACAAAACAAATACACCTGATTATCCTTTATCCTACCCCCCCCCATCGCCCCCCCCCCCGTCTCGAACGCCCTCTGGCCGTAACGTCGCGACTTAAGAATTTCCGGTGAGCGAACGCCAGCCCGGGTTAACATACTAAATTTCATCCGGACAAAATCCTGCTGCTGGAGGAAGGGGAGGGCGGGGGGGGGGGGGGCGGAGAGGTAAGGGGGAGGGAAGGGGAAGGGACGGAGGGAAGGATAGGGGGGTAGGGAGATTAGAGGAAGGGGGGAGGGGGACGGGGATGATGATGATGATGATGATGATGATGATGATGATGATGATGATGATGATGATGATGATGATGATGACGATGACGATGGCGATGATGGCGATGATGATGATGATGATGATGGTGATGATGAAGAGGAGGAGGAGGAAGAGGGGGAGGAGAAGGAGATTCAGCAGGAGGAGGAGCAAGGAGAGGAAGGAGGGGAGGGAATGAGGAGGAGGAAATGAGGAGGAGAGAAGGAGAGAGGAGGAGGAGGAGACGGAGGAGGAGGAGGAGAGAGGAGGAGGAGGAGGAGGAGGGGGAGGAGGAAGAAGATGAAGAAGAGAAGAGAAAGAAATAAAAAAATGACAATGAAAAGACAGAAAGGAAATCGTTATCTGAATCTTCAATTAACATTATCCGTTTCTCATTACTCTTATCACTCCTACACTTGTAATTCCTACCGAATGCGTGAGGCAAATAAATTCTCTGTCCTATTGTCATTTGATCAACTCCCGCCGTGGGAAGAAAAATTACGCAAAAAAGCAAGCGGTACGAAAAATCAAGCTGTCAGAGAACAAAAGCCTTTTATCTTACTATCACAATCTTTTTTAAAACTTAGTCGTGTGAACATCCATTGCGAAAACAAAAGCGAGTGTTTAGAAGACAAAACACACAGGCAGGCGCGCGCGCGCGCGCGTACACACACACACACACACACACACACACACACACACACACACACACACACACACACACACACACACACAAAAAAAAAAAAAAAAAAAAAAAAAAAAAAAAAAAAAAAAAAAAAACACGCAAAAATACTAAGACATGCATACAAACGAAGATGCATGGACACATACACAACAACAAACGGAAAATACATACACATACGCAAAATACAAACACACACATACCCAAACCCACATGCTAATATCAAACACGTACACACACAAACATACATCCACAAACCTATCACGTCATGGAAATATTTTTAACACAGTAAAAAACACAAATACACACGAAGATACATAGACACATACACAACCACACACGCCAAATACAACACACACACCACACACACGCGCGCGCGCGCGCGTACATACATCCACGTACCCGCACAAACATACACACACATAAACCACAAACCTATCACGTAATGGAAATATCTTTAACACAGTAAGGCAAGTAAAACAACATATACACACGAAGATACAGAGACACAAACACAACCACACACGCAAGATACACACACACACATATATACACAAACACGCACGCAAAAGACAAACACGTACACGCACAAACACACACATAAACCACAAACCCATCACGTCATGGAAATATTTTTAACACAGTAAGGCAAGTAAAACCACACATTCACAGAAACGCAGGAATTCCAATCCCCGTGTGAACTGTTCTTCAAGACGAGAAATCAGCGACGCAGTGCTAATTCCGTTCGTTTCTTGCGATTCACTTCCGAAAGGAATCGAACCTTGTAGCATTATGGACCAGCTCTGTGGGAGGAATAGGGAGGAGGAGGGAAGGAAGGAAGGAAGGAAGGAAGGAAGGAAGGAAGGAAGGAAGGAGGGAAGGGGGGAAGGGGGGAAGGAGGGAGGGATGTAGAGGGGGAGGGAGGAAGAGGGAAAAAGAGAGGAAGAGAGGAGGGAGGTAGAGTGAAGGAAGGAAGAAGGGAGGGGGGAGGAAGAGAGGAGGCAGGTATGGGGAAGGAAGGAGGAGTGAAAAGGGAAGGGGGAGGGAAGCAGAAAGGAGGAGGGGAGGAGGAAGGAAGAGGGAAGGAGGGATGAAGAGGGAAAGACGGAAGGTAGAGAGATTGGATGAAGAGTATAGAATGGAGAGTGGAGAGGGAGGAGAGAGAGAGAGAGAGAGAGAGAGAATGAAAAAAAAGAGAAAATCCACGTGTATACGGCACGTGTTAATCCTACTACTGAAAAGAACATGTAGTCACATTATCACTGAATTCCTCTGACAGTCTATCCTTTCTAAGCTACATACAATTACCCACCCTAGTAATAAAACATCAAATAAAAAGCACCCACAGCCAGACAACAAACAAACAGACCAAACAGTTTATACTTTCCGTTTTACAGTTTCGCGCGACCCAATACCTATATTCTGGACAGCTTTGAGGCCCTTGCAAATTCCAGACATGGATTACGTACACAGCGCGCCGTCACCCTTGGCAGGCACAACGACCCTTCTGCATGCCTGACTAGACATCCTCTGGTCTATGGATGAGCCTTTCCTCTAAGTATTCGTGCTTCCTGGCTCCCATGTGCACAGGAATCTAGATATGTGCGCGGATGGGAACTTATACTTGTTTGCTTGTCTTAGTGTGTTTGTGAAATTTATAAATACAGGCGTTTGTATACACAGTCAAACATACATGCATGCGCACACACACACACACACACACACACACACACACACACACACACACACACACACACACACACAACATAATAGCATACCACATACATATATACATGATAAAACACACACCACATACACATACACACACACACACACACACACACACACACACACACACACACACACACACACATGTATTATAATATATTATATAGTATATATATATATATATATATATATATATATATATATAATAATAATAATAATAATAATAATAATAATAAATATATATACATATACACATATACACACACAAACACAAACACAAACACACACACACACACATATATATGTGTATATATATATATATATATATATATATATATATATATATATATATATATATATATGTGTGTGTGTGTGTGTGTGTGTGTGTGTGTGTGTGTGTGTGTGTGTGTGTGTGTGTGTGTGTGAGTGTGTGTGTGTGTGTGTATGTGTATATACATACATATACATATACATATAAACACATATATATCCATGGTAGAGCAAGTGACGATACATTAGAAATTACCTCTGCGGAATACATGCGCAAGGAAACTCCACGAACATAAATAAGAACAATACCGATAACCCACTGGCCAACACCTGACCCCATGCAGGAGGACCCAAGGCGCGCCCTCCGCATCCCAGCTTCACGGGCGGACACTCCTGCACCTGTAACGGAGCCGCCCACGCATGCAGCAGCAGAAGTGGCGCAAATATCCCACTTTCTCTTGCCGTTTATGCACGCACGCTCACGTCACGCCAGGCACTGGGGTGTGGTGGGGGGGGGGGTGAAGAAAGGCTGGTCATGCAGTGCCTTGAAGATGTCGTTTGGAGTTTCGTAAGCATGATACGTCAACTCCGAATACACTTCAGACAGGTCAGCGTTCCTCCACTTCACTCAGCTGTGTTTGTCATTCACCTCGCTAAAGAATACGTTGGGTGTTCGCAATCACCCTCTAAGTGGTGACGCAAACATTAATCCTTCGAGAGAGACAAACGGAAGGCCTATTGCGCCCCGTTGTAACTGTTAACGACCGCCCTCGCATAGCACAATCATTTAACAGGGATCTTAAGTACCGCAATAAAATACATGAAACGAAAAATAATCCCTTAGGAGATTATGATTTCAGATTGATTTTCTTCCCACTCAAACCGAAGGAAAAAAAAACTACAACAAACAAAATAAAATCACCAGAAAAGTGAGACTACATTTTTTTTTTTTCCAAAAGCCCGGACCATAAACACGATGACTCTCCAACGCTGAGGCCCTCTGAATCGCTCTTAACTAACCCGTATATAAACCCGAAGGCAGTGTTATTATTATTGCAGTGTGCGCGAACAGGTTAACCGTGGCAGCTGCTGGAGCGAATGACCGCCACGGAACACGGACCAGTTGGCGTGAAAAATCCCTAGTTAACTGTCCCTTCAGCCTCAGTGAGCAAAGAACTCAGCCTCACCTGCTGCTGTCACGAGTCACTATCCAGAGGAACAGGAATAGAAAGCTGAGGAACAGGAGGAAAGGTGGAACAAGAGGAGTAGGAACAGGAATAGGAAAAGGAGGAGGAGGAAGAGGAGGAGGAGGAAGAAGAGGAGGAGGAAGAGGAGGAGGAGGAAGAGGAGGAGGAAGAGGAAGAAGAGGAGGAAGAGGAGGAAGAGGAGGAGGAAGAGGAAGAGGAGGAGGAAGAGGAGGAGGAAGAGGACGAGGAGGAGGAGGAGGAGCAGGAGGAGGAGGAAGGGGCAAGATGAGTAAGACAAGGAATAAAGAATAGGAGGAGTGCGAGTAGAAGGAGGAATGTGGGAGTAGGATGAGAAGAAAAAGAAAAAGAAAAGGAGAAAATGGAAGTGGAAGCAGAGTAGTGGAGGCGGCAGTTGCGGAGAATGAGGACGAGAAGGAGAAGGAGGATAAAAAGAATGGTGGAAGAAGAAGAAGAAGAAGAAGAAGAAGAAGAAGAAGAAGAAGAAGAAGAAGAAGAAGAAGAAGAAGAAGAAGAAGAAGAAGAGGAGGAGGAGGAGGAAGGGGAAGAGGAGGAGGAGGAGGAAGGTGAAGAGGGGGGGGGGAAGAAACAGTTGTAGGAAGAGGAGGAGGAGGAGGAAATGATGAAGGAGAAGAAGAAGAAGAAGAAGAAGAAGAAGAAGAATGAAGAGGAGGAAGAGGAAGAGGAAGAAGAAGGAAACGTAGGCAAAAACAGAAGGGTTAGGTAGACGCCTAAGAAAAAAAAAACTAACGGTCAATTCGATTCGACAAACAGCCATAAAAGGGTAACAACAAGGCAAGGCAAGAATAATTCCATACTATAGCCGTTACATACATTTACCATATTTTCTTTTACATAGCCACAATGCAAAACCCTATTTCCTTCAGCTGGAAGAGCTTTTATTCGACGATTTATTTATCTGTTTTATTTTTTGACTTTGAGATCGGCTTGGCTTCGAGACCTGAAATTCGCAATGAAAGTGAGAGCAGCGAGGCCTTGTAAACATGAACTGATTCATCCAGTATCTGGTCTCTCCTTTTCTTGTTCATTGTTGCATTTCTTGCAAGGCCTTCATGCAACACTGGACGATGTTGCAAAACGGTTTCATGGACAAACGAGTGATATCTTCATTTGTTTACGAGTGTCAATCAATGGGCCTTTCAACTGTTGCAACATGACGAATATGATTCTTGATATATTTTTTAAGATAGGATTGCTATCACGAATTGCTATTTCAGCGACTGATAAGAAATGTTCATTATTCCATTACCATACTAATTCAGTACCCTTGTACTATATGTGTAACTGGAAGTTACAAACACAATGCTAAACACATAAAAAACGTCATCATACCATATGCCCATGAACACGATATCAGGTATAGTGTCAAAAAAGCTTTCCATGGATTTCGCATTCCGCCACACCATGACAACACCATCACCTTCAAAATCTTCCACGACACCATACTTCCCCTCCCCCCTCCCCCACCTACGACCCACGACCCCTCACCCGCGTGACTCGCCATTCGTGACGTCACACAAAACCGCCGAGAAGTTTCCTTAGCAGACAAAGGCGCGCGAACTCGTAGGTTAAGTAATTCTCAAGGCCAGCGCCAACGGCTTCGCTTGTGGGGGAACATTTTCCAGTCATGGTGTCGTTTCCGAAACCATGCCAATGAAAACAAGAAAAACAAAATAAGTTGCTACTCTGTTCCTGTCTTGTTGGTGAGTTGGACATCTAGTCTGGAGGGTTATCATTATCATTTGTTTATCTGTTCAACAAATTCAAGTCCGGTAAAGAATGTGTGTGTGTGTGTGTGTGTGTGTGTGTGTGTGTGTGTGTGTGTGTGTGTGTGTGTGTGTGTGTGTGTGTGTGTGTGTGTGTGTGTGTGTGTGTGTGTGTGTGTGTGTGTGCACTCACACACACAGCCTATATTCATACATACACGCATACAATGGGAGAAAGACCCGTAAATACGGATATTATTTCTAAAACCGCCAAACAAACCACCACAGACAAATAAACAAGGAGTTCATAACCCAGCTGCCCCTTTCACCTTGTTTATGCTCGCAACCCCTGTAGACACTTCGCTAATGTTTTTGTTTACCTCCGAACCTTTGAATGATTTGGCAGATTGACATTCATTTTCTCTGAGGAGATTGGCTGAGTAAAGACAGGGAAGCTTTGAGTACAGATGGGCATAAGGAGACGGGTTGTGTAGAGACGGGAATAA
>NC_051389.1:20513882-20516382 GCF_015228065.2 Penaeus monodon
CGCCTCCTCGGCTAAAAGCGGGGTGTGCACTTCCTCCAGGAACCTGCCCACATCACGGGCCTCAAGACCCGTCGTGACACTCGCCCGAGACGCCTCATTACGCGCCGGGTCCTGCTCAGTGGGACTCTGCGACACCTGAATAGTAATCGGGGCTGTGACGGCTGGCTGGAGCGTGACGTCTTGAGCTGGTGACGCCGCCCCTTGGCCCACCAGGTACACCGAAGTTGCGCCTGAACCTCGGTCCGGGGCGTCTCCGTTGATGTAGATGGTCTGCTTGCTGGCGGGAGATACCCGATGGCTTGCGACGGCTTCGTGATCGCCCATTACGGGGCCAGAGGGTAGCTGGACCACCGACTTGCCTCGGACGTCGGCCAGCCGCCCCCCGGGCTGAGTGCTGGCCGTCGTGGGGGCCTCGAAGTGGCTTGAGGTTGATATGGTGTTGGTTGCTGCGGAGATGTTGATGGAAACTGGCGCTGCGGAGGCCGGTCGTGCCAGCTGACCAGCGGTGGGGCTGAGGTTAGCAACCTCCCCGCTATTCTCAATGCTAGCAGGCGCCCCACCGCGGCTGGACACTGAATCTGTGGCGGGTTCCGAGAAACTGTTGAATCCCTGTATGCGATTTTGCTCTATGTCCCGACAACTGCCTTGAGCACTCGTGGCCATGCCCACTATACCTTCGTCTGTCTTTAAGAAAGCCTTGGGTTTTCTCTGGTCTCGACCCGCGGCACTGCTGCTACAGTTTGTCTCAAAGCCAGCTCCTGACGGCACATCCTTTGGTTTCACCGATTCTCCTCTTCTCCAGAGATTCTGATATATTGGATCCTGAACCTGGTAGGTGATGTCCATGCACGAGCCGCGGCCGACCCCGTCAGCCTCGCTCTCTTCCGTATCACTCACACCGTCGTCTGTGGCTTCGTCGTAAATGAAGGAGAAATACTCGTCGACGACGTCTCCGAACGACTCGCCTTCGTCTAACACTGCACCTACGGCGCTTGCCATAGCGGCGCGACGTTACTCAGGGTGACACGGACATGGGTAGCATCACTTCCCTCTTACAAACACTTGCACACACACGACTACGGCTCACCATACGGGTGTAGTCGTGCTTCCAGTAACCTTTTTCTTATCGTACTGGAAAACAGGACTCATCTCCTGCATGCATATATAATGTTAGAGATTTTTTGTTGAACTAGGCATACATTTTATGTTTATCTACAGTATTTTTGCCTGTATGAGCGCAATCAAAGTCAAATAAGGTACTAAGAGACTAATAAACAAGTAATAAACAACACTTGCGTCTGGCAATCACCTGCGCGCCACGGCAGCAGCGAGGCAGTTGCCAACGTCTTGTAAAATCGTAACACAATTTTCTCTTATCCATCTCTCATTCAACCATTACCAAATATTACAAGAAATTTCACACAAATTAAAATACACGCAGGTCCTACGCCACGCGAAAGAAAATAATCACCTCCCCAGCAACGAAATAAGCGAAGGATAAAAAGTTTACTTAGCCTCTCACGGTTGCCAGAGCGACGTACAGCACGTGGGAAAACACAGGCTCAGGGCGGCGTCTCTCAATGATGCGATCTGTTAAATCGCCGGCGCCTGCCATGCACACACGACAGACACAGTCAATCTTTCAACAACATGCAGTCAGTCATCAATAAAAAGAAACATACTCACACATATCTGTAATAGTAGTCTGGTTGAGTTAATATAAATATATAAAACCAGTATAGCACCATGTAATGTCTATACTAAGTAATCGACTTATATGCAATTAGGTGTCACTCTTGATCTATGTGTTATCATGGAAACGCGAGGCGATGCATGTCTATGTCAACAGGTGTGACGAGGTATATCTATCATAACAGTCCATGATAGCTTGATATAAACCTCACGCACACGCAGATTATTCAGGATTTTTCTTTAATTTTTTTCCCGTTCGTTATACATTATCTATTATGATTTTCAATTTACATGTGTGTTGTGATATTTTTTTTATAATGGATTGAAAGTTTCATCGATGATAATCGACGTACAAAAATTATAAACTGATAGAACCATAAACGTACTCTTAGTATATCAAGACCAATATTTTTATGGTTATTACTAGTATTCGTATTCATATATTTATCGAATTTATGATGACTTATTTAACTTCTGCATGTTAAAATTATTATTATTATTATTATTATTATTATTATTATTATTATTATTATTATTATTATTATTATCATTACTATTATTATTATTATTATTATTATTATTATTATTATCATTATTATTATTATTTCTATTATTATTATTATTATCATCATTACCATTATCATCATCATCATCATCATCATCATCATCATCATCATCATCATCATCATCATTCATCATCATCATCATCACCATTATCATTATCATTATCACTATCATCATCATCACCATTATCATTATCATTATCACTATCATCATCATCACCATTATTCATCATCATCATCATCAT
>NC_051389.1:20521382-20528882 GCF_015228065.2 Penaeus monodon
TGCGAAAATTCTTAAAATAATATTCTCCTATTGCAATTATGCATTAAAGATACACCTTTAAGTTAGATACATAATATAAAAAAGAAAAAAAACTCATTACTAATCACTATACATCATTTCAATATATCAAGAACAAAATATCATAACAAAAATCAATAATATTCATAAAATCGATTGCATTCTTACCGAAATACTTTCATTAAAGAAACAATAAATAGAGAAATAGATAAAAAACATAAAGATGATGCATGATAAGAATCAGCTACCAGCGACCTATATACCGTGATCCTGCATCTTTATTAACATGACACATGAAACTGAATTTCCCAATGTAACATCTATTATTCAGACTTAGAAATCTTGTGTGTGTGTGTGTGTGAATCTGTAACATTAGACTAACCAACGGTGTTATAGAACAGTAACCTAGAGTTGATGATTCCTTATAGTTCCTGTGGAAGCATAATGTTCTGAGATGAAGCTCCAGACCCGGGTACCATAGAATATACTCAGACATTTTATAAGACATTAATCGAAGGTACTACTGTAGTTTATGTAAGTATAGGCCGGTGTTGCTTGACATGAACTGCTGTAATAGTGCTGATCACCCTAATGAAAACAGGTATTTTCTTTCACGGTCATCTCACAAAATCGCTAACATTCCAAAACTACTTATATACAGCAAAGGTTGAAGACTAAGCTACACTAGTGCTAATTTAATAGTAGTTTCATGATGTAGTGCACTGACCCTTGTATGTGGGTGAGATGATTCACTTATTGATAGTATGAATACCTCAATGCGTGCTTGGGGACAGTGCTGGTGGATGGGGGGGGGGGGTGCAGTTGAAGCTTTTACATCGTAAACACATCGTACAAAATCTCTCTTCACACACACATAAACACACACACACACACAACACACACACACACACACACACACACACACACACACACACACACACACACACACACACACACACACACACACACACGCACACGCACACGTACGCTCTCTCTCTCTCTCTCTCTCTCACACACACACACACACACACACACACACACACACACACACACAACACACACACACACACACATACACACACACACACAAGGGTCAAAGACCAGAAACGGGTAGAAAGAGGAACGTGTGAATGCATATTACAAAGGAGAATGAGAAAATCAGAGAAACGCGTTGAAAATGAAAGAAAACGGATGGATGAACAAATTTTAAGAACACAAAGAACATAAAACAAATATATCTAAATGAGTAGAAAAAATCGGAAGAAATACAATAATATGCTATATAAAAAGTAAAATCGAAAAATATAATCATTTTGTGGTATACTGTAATGCTGACCGTATTTTGTGATAATAACGATGATCAGAGTTATGATTATAATCATGATATGGGTGATGATAATGATAATAATATTAATAATGATGATAATGATAATATTAAAAATGATAATAATAAAAGTAATGATAATGATAATTATAATGGTAATAATAATGATAATGGTAATAATAATGATAAAAAGAAAAAAAAATGATAATAATGATAATGATAATGGTAATGATAATAATAATAATAATAATAGTAATAATGATAATAATAGTATTAATAATGAACAATAATGATAATCTTAATGATGATAATAATAACAATAATGATAATCTTAATGATGATGATAATAACAATAATAAAATGATAATAATGATAATGATTGTAATAATAAAAATGAAAATAATGACATTGATTATAATAATAAAAATATAATAATGATAATGATTATAATAATAAAATGATAATAATGATAATAATCATAATAATAAAAATGATAAAAATTATACTGAAAATATTTATATTGATAATCATCATCATCATCAAGGGGCTAACGCCGACGGGGGCGCATGGCCGCATCCACCCTTCGCTTCCAGCCACGAGGATCCCTCGAGGCGAGGGGGGGGTCTCCAGGCAGGCACACGGCCCATCTTAATCCGCGCGACAGGGTCTCGCGAGCTGCCCAAGCCATGATCCCTAGGACGTCCCACAGGTCTCCTCCACCCAGGGTTGTTTCGCAGAGAGACAAACATGATGGGCAGGGTCGTCCATCAAGGGAGGCGGAGTAGGTAGCCATATAGCCTGGAGGTGGCTGAGCCCGGATATGCATAGTAACAGGTCCCTGCAGTCGCACGGTGTTTGTAACCGCCGGCGGACCGTGGTCCTGCAACTGTACCCATGAATCCGGCCGAAGGGACTGTTACAAAAGGCATCAAGGCAAGACTCCAAGGGCATTGGATTAGCGGTCCAGTTTCGCTTCCATAGAGCAAAACTGGAAAATATCAAAGCCTTGAAGGACACGCAGCTTGGTTCTTCGGCTTGGTACCGACATCTCCCAAATGCTAGTGTTGATCGAGTCATGGCTCTGTTGCCAGGACCAAATCCGTTCTACTGACTTCCTGGTCTGACAACCCGAGATATTGACTACGCTACAAAGGTATCTTAAAACTTTCTGTGACTTCAACGTCCTCGCGCGCAGCATGGATCGACTGAACGGGTGCCCCTAACAGGCCCCCAAAGTCCTGAATCTTGGTCTTGGCCAGAGGACCTCTAGGCTAGGGGCTTCGCCTCATGCTAAATGCATCAAGAGCCGCCACCAAGTGACTCCAAGGACTCAGATAGGATTGGCAACATCGTCGGCAGAAGTCAAGGCCAAGACCTAAATTGCATAGTGTTGCTCCGCACTGACTTTGGCTTAGTAGCTCTGCCCCATATCCAGTCCATACAGTGTTTGAAAAGTGTGGGTGCAAGGACACAAGCCTTGCCTCACCCCTGAATAACAGGGAGGAAGAAGTTCGAAAGACCCCAACCACACTTACAGCACTTTCAGTACCAGTATAGACGGCTTGCTATCAGCAAATAATCTGGTCTGAATTCCCCTGAGGCCCAGGATCTCCCATAGCGATTCACGATGTGCACCGAGTCAAACGCCTTCTTGAGGTCGATGTCGGCTGGCAAGCAACCCACGGACCAAAACTCACGACGGGCGTTCCACAATTACTCGAAGATCGCTAGTATACGGGATATTGTGACTTGCAGGAGTAAATCCAGGACTGCTCCGGGTTCTCTGGTGCCTCAGTAGGTGGTGCGGATCCGTTTCAGAAGAATGTGAGCGGAACCTTGCCTGTTGCTGAGCTGTGTAATGCCACGGTAGTTGCTACAGTCCCATCGATCCCCTTTCCCCTTCCAGAGAGGGATGACACGCCCTCATGCAGGCAGGGGGAAATGGTACCAGACGGCCAAATGGCATCAGGACTGTATTGCAGGCCCAGAGCCAATAGTTTCACCCCCAGCCTTTAGCAGTTCAGCAGGGATATCACATATGCCTGTCAGCTGTCCCACCTTAGCTTGGAAATCGCTAGCCTAACCTTCTGTTAGGGTAGGACGGTTCCTCGCTGAGGGTGGGTCCGGCACAGGCACTGCGACACGCTTGCATCCAAGCTAACTGTTGAGGGTCCACATAGGAAACAACTGTTCCAAAATACTCAGCCAACGTTCCACGAAACCCAACATGATCTTAGATGGAATCCGTCCATACTGCTGGACGGATGCAGTCATCTGTGAGGAGGGCTTAGGGTTCAGTTTTCTCAGCTTGGTAGGCCAGGGCGAAGGTCATTTTACCAAGAAAGGCATTCAAACATCCTCAGCAAGATTCCTGATAGACTGTCCCTTGTCCCTTTCAGCAGTGTCCGAGCCCTACGCACCATGGAACGACGCAAGACTTGATTCCCAGTTAGCCGAGACTTGCGACATGCTCAGTGGCCTCTAATGTCTCTCCAGGGAAATGGGTATTCTGCCTGTGTCCTGGGCGTACGGCAATGGAATCCTGAAGCTGCTTCGAGTGTTACGCGCTTGAAGGACTCCCACAGCGCAACGGGGTCCGTCAGGTTGCTGGTTCTGTGATGAATTGTCTGAGACTGCCGTGGCGAACCCACGGGCACACTCCTCCTCCCTTAGTCTGTCAAGTTGAAACCACCTTAGGGTGGCCAAGGAGGGACGAGAGTTTTGAAGGGACCCGCAGGGTAGCCACAAGCAGCCTATGTCGGTGCACAGATACTCAGCCACTCTGTAAACCTGCAGTTCTGAAGGACTCACATCGAGTGCTGACAAGAATGTGGTCGATCTCTTAGGCCAATTTACCCTATCGCTTACCAAGTCAGCGATGCGGGTTGGAGCGCTGGTACCAGGAGCAGGAGATCCTCATTTCTGGGACCTAGCAAAAGTCCCGGAGAAGGAGGCTATCTCGGCTGCTGGATCAGCTCCCGTGCCATGGGGGCCGACAGAACATCTCGTAGCAGCTTAGCGTCACAGCAGATACGCATTGAAGGTGCCAGAACATTGCGAATGTCTCGCCGGGGGCAATCGTCTACCACAGATGCGAGTTGTGTAGAACGGCCTCTTTCACATCGGTTTTATATACATCGGTAGGAAGCGTATACAGCAATTAGAGACAAGAAGCCAAAGGGCATGCGCAGTCTTAATGCCATGATACGCTCATCAACCGGTTTGTCACCTCGACTACCGCGAGCTGAAGTCGACTGGAAGATGGCTATGGCTACACCCTAGCAGGTGGTGACCATCGCTACGGCCTGACAGTAGTAGGTGTAACACCCACACTGATCGTCGCCGCTACCAGTCTTCTCACCTCTGAGAGGGCCAGCACCTCAACTCCCAGTGCTTCAATTCCCGCGATAGCAGGGTAACCGCTCATCTGCCCGCAAGGACCGGAATGTTCCAAGCGCTACCCGGAAAGCACGCCTGAGGTTAAGCCCGGAGTGGTCATCGGGTGCACGACACTCTGCCGACCCAGCAACACAGCCCCAAATAAGGGGGGTCGGCAGGCTGTGTGACCGCCTATCCACCTGGGGTTCCCGAGGCTTTCCCCCACAAGCTTCATGGTGGGTTGGCGCATGTAGGGCGCAGGGGGCCGAGTAAACTCTAGTTCCAATCCTGCACCCCGGACATTTGCCCTCCCGCGGGACCCACAGCCCCACCTTACTTGCTGGGTGGGAGTACAACACCCCTCCCCCAGCATTTCCATTTATAAGGGACGTTGCCAGAGGGTCAGTCTGGGGGGAGGAGGACTGGCCAGGCCCACCTCCCTGAGCCCGCACCATTAACCCAGGGTGGATAGGGGGCAGCGAGAGTTGTACGAAGCCAGAGCGTGTTTCCCACGCAGGTGGGCCATAACTCCGTACCTCTGGGGCCTCCTGCTGGCGAGATCCCCCACAGAGTTAGCCTGGGACCGCAAGGTACCCAGTTACCCCATGGTGCCACGAGGAGGCACTGCAGAAGTCTTGATGATGGACGAGGCTGTGGACCTGGCAGGGAGACTATGCAAAGCTGCTCCCTTTTTCGCACTGGGCTAGCCAGGGGTTGGAAGCTGCAGCGAGAAGCATTGCAAGCAATTAACACTATCTAGGCTACCATGGGTGGTGCTTCACGTTGCTAATGAGGAGAGTAAAAATAACAATCATAAATGATATCGAATAAATAATAACAGCAATCATGAGTAAATAATAATAATGATAGAATAATAATATTAAAAACAATAATAATAGTAATATGAACAGTAGTAATATTGGACAAAGGTAGAAAAGGTATGAATGAGAATGATATATTCACAATCAAGAGAGATTTGACCGGTTTCGATTGTGTTTTCTTATGAAGCAAGACGCAATCGAAAAACGGTCAAATAATCTCTTGTTATTGTGAAGATATTCATTCTCATTCATACCTTTTCTACAATAATAGTAAAGATAATAATAATAACAATATCAATAATAATAATAATAATAATAATGATAGTTATAATAGCAATGATAATAATAATAATAATAATAATAATAATAATAATAGTAATAACAATAATAATAATGGTAATAATAATGATAAAAATAATATGGTAATAATGATGATTATAATAATAGTCAATAATAGTGATAATAATGCAGATATCCGCATGCCAGACCTCATTCACAGCTGAGTCGGCTGAGGGCGACCGGGCGCGAACCCAAGGCTTGCGATTGCAAAGGCAACACTCTAACACTGAGCTATGCTACCTTTATTAGTGGCAGTATAAAAGATAATAATACTAATGACTACATTGATTATTTCAATAATGTTTACAATAAAGGTGATGATAATGACAATGACATTAACAAGAATGATAATCACAAAGAAAATAATGTTAACAATAATGATAGTGGTAATGACAATAATATCAATGTTGATGTTAACAAAATAAATGATCATAATGTTAAACACCAAAATGAAGACCCGTACCTGAAAAATCCGTGCTCATAGAAAATGGATTTTTCCAATAGCCGAGGTTGGGAATCACAGAGCTCGTTCCCTCTCTTCCCATTTTCCTTTTATTACATGAATTTCCTGCGCCTGAGGGTATTATCCAAACCCGATATCATTGATGTTTAATGAATACCTTCAAGGGTGTAAAAAAAGGAGGGAAGATAAGGGAGCGGGGAGAAAGAGATATGTACACGCATGCGCACACACACGCACGCACGTACGCATGCATGCACACACACACACACACACACACACACACATATATATGTGCGTATGTATATAATGTACATATAGAGAGATAGATAGAGAGAGAGAAAGTGAGACTTTGACAAGATACTGAGACAAAAGCATAAATCTGAAGAGGATGAGGTAACGTAGGTTATTCTCACTCCTATCTTAATAAGCTATTGTGTGGGCTCACATTTCAAATACAGAAGTTGGGTATAGTCCTCCCCTGGGCTCACATAATCACATACGGCACACATGATATATAATATAGGCGCAATATACCTATAATCTCGGAGAAAAGGTTTACAGTTTGTTGAGTGACAATTTAGTGTCTCAGGAGAATTATGCATAACCGATGGCTATCCTCAACTTAGTAGAAACCTGCTCAAGACATATAGACAAGCAGACATATAGAGAGACAGAGTCACACTCAGATGCACCCATACACACACACACACACACACACACACACACACACACACACACACACACATACACACACACACAGAGAGAGAGAGAGAGAGAGAGAGAGAGAGAGAGAGAGAGAGAGAGAGAGAAAGAGAGTGAGAGAGAGAGTGAGAGAGAAAGAGAGAGAGAGAGAGAGAGAGAGAGAGAGAGAGAGAGGAGAGAGAGAGAGAGAGAGAGAGAGAGAGAGAGAGAGAGAGAGAGCAAAAGAGAGAGAAAAAGAAGAAAAAATAAATAAGAATAAAAACTACGAAGAAGAAGAAGAAGAAGGAAAAGAGAAAGAAAAGGATTATTTGCTTATTGCGCATGGCACGTGAATACCATGTAAAATAAAGACCGTTGCTAAGATAGATCAATACATTTTTTACAGTAAAATCCAACCAATGCGAAGCTTGTAAGTTCGGAGCGAATTATCTTCATAATTAATGATTGTGCACATT
>NC_051389.1:20534539-20539539 GCF_015228065.2 Penaeus monodon
GGGTTTCCCGAGGGCTTTCCCCCACAAGCTTCATGGTGGGTTGGCGCCTGCCAGGCGCAGGCGGGACGAGTAACTCTCGTTCCAATCCTGCACCCCGACATTTGCCCTCCCAGCGGGACCCACAGCCCGCCTTACTTGCTGGGTGGGAGGGACAACACCCCTCCCCCCAGCATTTCCATTTATAAGGGACGTTGCCAGAGGGTCATTCTGGGGGGAGGAGGACTGGCAAGGCCCACCTCCCCCGAGCCGCCCCATTACCCCAGGGTGGCTAGGGGGCAGGAGTTGGTACGAAGCCAGAGCATGTCCCACATGCCGGTTGGCCATAACTCCGTACCTCTGGGGCCTCCTGCTGCTCCAAGATCCCCCACAGATTTAGCCTGGGACCGCAAGGTGCCCAGTTACCCATGGGTGGCCACGAGGAGGCACTGCAGAAGTCTTGATGATGGAGAGGCTGTGACCTGGCAGGGGAGACTTATGCAGAAGCTGCTCCCTTTTTCGCACTGGGCTAGCCAGGGGTGGAAGCTGCAAGCGAGAAGGCATGCAAGCACTTAACACTATCTAGGCTACCACACCATCGCTTCACATCACCATGCGCGTGAAGCACCCACCCATTGGGTGGGTGCTTCACTTGATAAAGATGAGAGTAAAATAACAATAATAATGATATAATAATACTAACAGCAATAATGATAATGATAATGATAGGAATAATGATATTAACAACAATAATGATAGTAATATGATCCGTATTCATATTGACAAATGTAGAAAAGGTATGAATGAGAATGAATATCTTCACAATGCAAGAGATGTATTTGACCGGTTTCGATTGTGTCTTCTTCAGAAGACGAAGACACAATCGAAACCGGTCAAATACATCTCTTGCATTGTGAAGATATTCATTCTCATTCATACCTTTTCTACAATAATAGTAATAATAATAATAATAACAATATCAACAATAATAATAATGATAATAATAATGATAATAATGATAATAGTATAATGATAATAATAATAATAATAATAATAATAATAATAATAATGATAAAAATAATAATTTAATAATGATGATTATAATGATAGTCAATAATAGTGATAATAATGCAGATATCCGCATGCCAGACCTCATTCACAGCTGAGCCGGCTGAGGGCGACCGGGCGCGAACCCAAGGCTTGCGATTGCAAAGGCAACACTCTAGCACTGAGCTATGCTACCTTTATTAGTGGCAGTATAAAAGATAATAATACTAATGACTACATTGATTATTTCAATAATGTTTACAATAAAGGTAATGATAATGACAATGACATTAACAATAATGATAATCACAAAGAAAATAATGTTAACAATAATGATAGTGGTAATGACAATAATATCAATGTTGATGTTAACAAAATAAATGATCATAATGTAAAACACCAAAATGAAGACCCGTACCTGAAAAATCCGTGCTCATAGAAAATGGATTTTTCCAATAGCCGAGGTTGGGAATCACAGAGCTCGTTCCCTCTCTTCCCATTTTCCTTTTATTACATGAATTTCCTGCGCCTGAGGGTATTATCCAAACCCGATATCATTGATGTTTAATGAATACCTTCAAGGGTGTAAAAAAAGGAGGGAAGATAAGGGAGCGGGGAGAAAGAGATATGTACACGCATGCGCGCACACACGCACGCACGTACGCATGCATGCACACACACACACACACACACACACACACACACACACACACATATATATGTGCGTATGTATATATTGTACATATAGAGAGATAGATAGAGAGAGAGAAAGTGAGTCTTTGACAAGATACTGAGACAAAAGCATAAATCTGAAGAGGATGAGGTAACGTAGGTTATTCTCACTCCTATCTTAATAAGCTATTGTGTGGGCTCACATTTCAAATACAGAAGTAGGGTATAGTCCTCCCCTGGGCTCACATAATCACATACGGCACACATGATATATAATATAGGCGCAATATACCTATAATCTCGGAGAAAAGGTTTACAGTTTGTTGAGTGACTATTTAGTGCTCAGGAGAGTTTTTGCATAACCGATGGCATCCTTCAACTTAGTAGAAACCTGCTCAAGACATATAGACAAGCAGACATATAGAGAGACAGAGTCACACTCAGATGCACCCATACACACACACACACACACACACACACACACACATACACATACACACACATACACACACATACACACACATACAGAGAGAGAGAGAGTGAGAGAGAGAGAGAGAGAGAGAGAGAGAGAGAGCAAAAGAGAGAGAAAAAGAAGAAGAAAAAATAAATAAGAATAAAAACTACGAAGAAGAAGAAGAAGGAAAAGAGAAAGAAAAGGATTATTTGCTTATTGCGCATGGCACGTGAATACCATGTAAAATAAAGACCGTTGCTAAGATAGATCAATACATTTTTTACAGTAAAATCCAACCAATGCGAAGCTTGTAAGTTCGGAGCGAATTATCTTCATAATTAATGATTGTGCACATTGATATTTCTATACTACGATGCGGGTTTCGCGTGCTATGTTTGGTAGCGTGGGAGTCCAGCATTCCGAAGTGACCTCTGTCTGCACTAAGGATTCCGTTTCAGTTGCTCCTCTGCTGTTGTCTCGTCCTGGTGTTGTTCAGTCTCTCTTACTTTCTTGTTTTATAGAACTTTTGTTTTTTTGTTTTCTCTCGTATCTTTTCTCTGTTCTGCTCTGTCTCTGTTTCTCTATCTGTCTCCCCTTTCATTCTCTCTCCTTGTCTCTTTTCTTCTTCTGAACTCTTTTCTTTTACTTTTTTTTTGAATTTCCGGCGTCATGTTTTTTTTCCCATTGTATTGGTGATGTGTCCAAGCAAATTCACTTGCCGCTACTTGTCAGTAAGTATTTTGAATATTTTAATCACTGATGTATCCTATCACATTGATTTGATATTAGTAACTATCACATCATATCTTATAAGTATCTCACCATATCTTATAATGTGTTTTGTAGCCAACTAGCACAAGACTTTTATTTTTCCTCCCTGGCTCATTTGTATTTCATGCATCGAGTTCTATTTAAGTACGGATCACACGCAACACTTTCGTAACACTTGCAAAGCCTGTTTGAATTTTATTTAACGCTTTTATGATCAATACAAAAATGAAAAAAGAAATGATAAATAGATTTATCGCCTTGTCTTTATATATAATTATATTTTTAATAAAATAATATATATATATATATAAATAAAGATTTTATCAATTTGAAATTTAAATTAGGACAAAATTAACTTCGTTCCAGGGCCAAGCTGAAATCAGGGGGATAGACATCATTTGATACATAAGTAATGTTTGGCTGAGAGGGGATACTAATAAAGGACAAGCTATTTGTTTGTTACGTGTAAATACAGTTGCGAAAAGGACTTAAAGCGTCCATGTAAGTAGATCTCTCGCCCTCCCTTCTCCTCTCCTCTCTTTTCTCTCTCTTCCCCTCTCTCCTCCTCTCTCTCTCTCTTTTATATATATTATATATATATATATATATATATATATATATACAAATATATATATAATATTATATTATTAATAATATATATATATATTTTAAATAATATATATATAAACCACACACACACAAAACTTTATTATATATATATATATAATTATATATATTATATATATATATATTATAATAATGAACAACACACACACCACACACACACACCACACACAACAAAACACACACATACACACACCCCACACACCACACACACACAACACACACACACACACACAAATATATAATAAAATTTTATTATATTATATATAAAATTATATATTTTAAATACACACACACATAAAAATAATAATTTTAAACACACAGATCACATAAATATATGAATAAAGAAGTAGGGATTTCCACTGGGAAAGCGGGGAATAGTTAAAATTTAAAATCCAGTATTGAGCACACTCAACCTAAACGTTGTCCTTTGGCACATTACCAAACGTTTCGAGCGTACTTCTACCCATTGACTATGGTAAACTAAATAATATATGGATAATAAATCCTTCAAATATTGACAATAATTACATCTAGGTAATTATGATACTATTAAATAAATTAGTAAATGTCGAAAATATTTTGAAAGTAAATGAAACATTAATATAAAAAGAGAATAATGTAGACTAGACTGATGGACATTAATATGAGCAAAACAAATGCTATATACAACATAAAACTACAATTTGTATTTTTTTATTTAATTTTATTTATTTATCTATTTATCTATTTATTTATATATTAGAATAATGCAGTTCATTTGAATTTAAGTTAATTTAAGTTCAGTACATATAAAGAGTATCATGGTGAATGGAACAGCAGGCTGTCTATCTTATATTATAAAATCAACCGAATTCTTCACACGTTGCTTATTACAATAAATATAGAGAAGTGTCTAAAGAAATTAGAAATTGTGAATTTTGAACATTACTAGCCATAAGATAAACAAAATTCCATGGACAAAAGGCTGCGTATCACACGAGGCCATGAAAAGGAATAGTCTACCAAAGCGTCTGTCGTTAGAAAGAAAACCATATTCAGAGTAGCATGGCAAGGGGGGGGGACTTTTTTGAGAAATGAAATGATACTTGACATTGACATTCATTTGAGAAATTCCATTTCTGTGGAAGATAAATATTCATTAAGGTTAGACTTTTTTTTGCAAATCACAAACTGTAAAATGAGTCAACACGCATGAAAAGGTACGGGATAGTACATTACAGATACTGCACGAGAATTTATAAACAATTAAAGAACGTAAAGATTTAGGAATTCTGTCTTTAAATTTGAATAAAGGGTAATGGGTTTTGTTTATACAATCTTAAGGATGATAGTGAATTAATATGCTTAATTTTAAATACATATTTTCTCCGGGGTTTAACAAATAGTCCCAGGAAAAGGGGGTTTCACAAAAAATTAAACTTTAGGACCAGTTAAAAAGGGGGGTTCTGGAACT
>NC_051389.1:20546980-20549924 GCF_015228065.2 Penaeus monodon
TGCCTGAAGAGTTTAGATTATCTTTAAATATCGAGCTAAAAGACTGGACACGTGGCACTTGGGCACCATCCCGACATTTCTCTCTTCTTATGATTGGGTTAAAAAGACATTCAAAGAGTTTTTTTATTTTCTTTTTTTCTTCATGTCTTTCTTTCTTCTTTAGGAGTCCTCTGAACGGGTGAAGAAAGAAAGAAATTTGAGAAAATTGACCTGGTACAGGCAAAAGACCCCAGAAGGAAGACAAGTGAAAAAGGGACAGGTTGGACTACGCGCAAGTTGCCATTTTTTTAGATGGGGTTTTTTTAGTTGTCAAAGTTCAATGATTTTTTTGACTCAATATATAAAAGAATGTCGTAAGTCATTGATTATTTTGATATTACCCTTCTGTCAGTTACCTCTAAGGCTGAAGTTAGATCATCAGTACCCCCCGTGATTATTATTATTATTATTATTATTTTTATTGTTTTATATATATATTATATATATCTATTATAATATATTATATATATATATATATATCTATATAGAATATAGTGTGGGTTCCGATTTTTATAACTTGGGAGAGTCCATACTTGGCGTTAATTAATATGCCCCTCGGACAAAGACCACGTGGTTCCCAGAAATAAGGCAAAAAGTGTCTTTGCTAAGGAGGAAAAGGGGTGGGCGCTATATATATATATATTATATATATTTTATATATATTTTATATATATATATATATATTTTTTTTTTTTTGGAAAGTTTGTTGTTGTTGTGTGTGTGTGTTATATATATATAATATATATATATAATATATATATATTATATATATAATATATACAAATATATAATATATATAAGATTTATTAATTCAAAAAAGAATATTCCTAAAGGTAACACTCTCGTGGGAAAAGGAAAACCAAGTATTTAAAGAAACAAATGAAAAATAAATTAATATCTCTTAATAAGAATGAACATACTAAATAATATATTATAATTTTATAATAATTCCCAAAAAAAATTCTAGTTGCCCTTTATAACATTTCTGTTGATTACCAAAACAGTATTTTAGGGGAACATATTATATATATATTATATATAATTATATAAATATATTCATATATCATATATATATTATAAAATATATATATATGTATGATTATTATATATACATTAAAAATATTATATATATCATATATATATACATATATATTAATATTTATATATTTATACATAAAAGTTTTATTATTATGTATTATTATTCTGAAATCTATTTATACATTATTATATATATATATATATATATTAATATTATATATATAGTGTGTGTGGGTTGTGTGTGTGTGTGTGTGTGTGTGTGTGTTGTTGTGTGTGTGTGTGTGTGTGTGTGTGATTTCTCCTGAAATCTGTTTTCTTGGTGAAATTCACGCGAGAATTTTGGCTGTAACTAAGGTCCCTTTTTGGAAACCTATACAAGCATACATTTGTGTGTGTGGGGTGTGTGTGTTAGTTTATGTATATATTGTATATATATTTATCTTTATTAATATACCTAATTATAATATTTTTCTATATAATATATATATATATATATATGGTAAATTTGCCTAACATCAATTCTCCGATAGGTGGGGAGGGCATAATTGGAAAGGGAATTGGAAAGGGGGGGGGGGGGGGGGGGGTTTCGAGAAATATCGTAATTACACGGGGAGCCAATATATCCACTCGCTTCCCTTTTTTTACAGCTCACCCCCACCCTTCCGCCTGGTCTACAAAATCTTCACCTCTTATATTCGGGTAGGATAGAGCCCAGTCCAGCAACAAATACTGACGCGTATTAAGGCGATATAAGGGACTTCTCCCCCTTAAACTCACTTAAGAGGGCTACCTCCCTCCTTCCATTCCCCGCTTGGTCCACAAAATCTTCACCTCATATGTTCTGACAGGAGAGAGCCCAGACCCAGTAACAGTTTTACCCACACTTTACTTCAAGTATGATCACGGGGTCTTCCAGTCGTTGTTGGCGGGAATCGTGATCGCTCTATGCCGTTCCTTGTCGGACAGCGGAGGGTTCTGTTTCGAGGCCTCGACGAAGAACTGGTGATGGACTATTGTCTGACTTTTCTGTAATGACACGGTGTCTTACAGTTGGGGCACAGTACTACCACAGGCAGTACTTTCGCGGGTTTAATAACCTCGCGTTATTTCGATGATATTTTGCAATGAAATCGACATAGCTATAATCATAACCGACACACTGTCTAGCCATGATGGAACTGATGTGAATTTCAAACGCCTTCTAGGCCCAGCTTTTATTGTCACGTGATGATCTATTTCATATCTCATTGGTTCTATTGTGTTGGACGTCATTGCCTATGGGCACGTCACGTTGCAGCGCAAATCTAATTGGCTCATTTGATTTCCCTCGCTTACGTAATGCACTACGAATCCGTCCGATTTTCCGTCGCTTTCAACATCTTTTGTCATTTTGTCGCGGCGCTGCGGGCGCGGGTTGCTGCGTTTCCTGGAGTTTACACCTTCTTTATTACCGTTGTCATTAGTTTGCGAAGAAAATAATATAGAAGAATACTTTCGTAAAATGATTTGTTCTACTACTTGGTAAGCTCAAATTCTGTATTTAAGGTGTTAGGTGTCGTTTCCAACAATATCTATGTATATGTGTGTGTGTGTTTGTGAATTATATTCATATCCAAGCCCAGTCAAACGATATTAGGGAGATAATGAATGTTTTCATTACCTGATCAATATGTACATACATACATACATACATGCAAACATTCGTTCATTCATCTCTCTCTCTCTCTCTCTCTCTCTCTCTCTCTCTTTTTCTCTCTTTATATATATATATATATATATATATATATATATATGTTTTTTATGTTATGTGGTGTGTGTGTGTGTGTGTGTGTTTGTGTTGTGGGTTTTTGTGGTTTGTTTGTGTGTG
>NC_051389.1:20550024-20555611 GCF_015228065.2 Penaeus monodon
AAATAAATAAATATATAATATATAAAAAATAATTAAAAAAATAAAAAAAAAATAAAAAATAAAAAATTTAATAAAAATATATATATATATATTTTTATTTTATAAAATTATATATTATTAATAAAATTTTTTTTTTTATGAATTTTTTTTTTTAAATTTTATTTTTTATTTTTTTTATTTTTTTTTATTTTTTATTTATAAAAATTTTATATAAATTTATATTATTTTATATAATATTTTTCAACATATATATATAATATATATATATATAAATATTATAATTATATATATATTAATATATATATATATATATATATATATATATTTTATTTTAAATTGTCTAATATATATCCCTATTATATATATATTATATTATATTATATATTATTAATTTTACATATATAAAAATAATACTTTATATATTTTAAAATTATATATATATATATATATAATAATATATATATATAAAATTTAAAAATAAATAAAAAAATTAAAAAAAATAAAAATAAATTAATATATATATATTTATAAATATATATATTATATATATTTTGTGTGTTGTGTGTTGTGTGTGTGTATATGTGTGGGTAGTGTGTGGGGTTTTGGGTGTGTGGTGGGGTGTGTGTGTGGGGGTGGTGTGTGTGTTACATAAAAACTATATATATATTATATAATAATATTTATATATATATTATATATATATGTATTATATATATATATATTATATATATATATATATTATAATATATAATATATATTTTTATATATTTTAAAACAAAATCACACATACATGATAAACACAACACAGTAATGTGGCCAAATAGGGAAAAGGAAAACAGCTGCAACAAGAAAAAAAAAAATCTTCTTCGGGTTCCTGTTTGATAAAAATTACCCAAAACTATTTTGGTTTTAAATTTTTAAAATTTTTTAAGGACAAAAATTTTTTTTTGTTTATTTTTTTTTTTTTTTTAATTTTTTATATAATATTTTTAAAATTTTATTATATAATAATATATATATATATTTTTTTTTTTTGTTTGTGGTGTGTGGTTGTGGTTTTGTGTGTGGTTGGGGTTTTGTGGGTGTGTGTGGTTGTGTGTTTTTGGGTGTGTGTGTATGTGTGTTATGTGTGTGTGTGTGTGTGTGTGTGTGTGTGTTGTGTGTTGTGTGTGTGTGTGTGTTTGTGTGTTGTCTGAAGCAAGAAAAAAAGATAATTCGATATGCGAAGAAAACCCTCCGGGCTGGTTAACCGTTTGAAATTAGCCGTGTATGGCTTCAAGGAGGGAAGGGGGCACCAAATACCTCTTTAGATATCATTAATATGAAAAGTACCTAAATTAAGATATTCAGATTCTGTCTAGGTAACACATAATATTGTATTCTATGCTGTATGTAACTACGTATCTAACTACGGGAAGCTGGATTGGACGTATGCACTGGAGAAATCTACTCTTCCAGATTTGTTGAGTATTTCAGTGAGCGGTTTTCGGTATTATTTTACTGAAAACAAGTTCATTTAGGAGAAGCTGAATCGGTCGTCAATGGAAAAGTTTACTCTTCGTAAGACTGTAACATTTAGGAGAAGCTGAATCGGTCGTCAATGGAATTCCCCCTTTGGGAAAGTCTGTTTTCGCTAATTTTCCTTTAAAAAAACAAATTTCGCCCAATCCTTTAAAAAATTTGATTATGATAACACCTATGGAAAATTTTTTCAATAGTTTTTGTACTACTGCGAGCACATTACGTAACCATAATATTTGATAGTAACTACTGTTGGATTGGAACCGTATTTCCAATCTAATGACTCTGTCTCGCCATTGGTCTCCGGGCTGGGTCTCCGCTGAACTCAAAGGGATTTATTTTTTGCTATAATAAGATAAACAATTCCTTCACTTCCGTTTCCGATCAAAATCCATAATGTTGATTATATTTTTCTCCCATAAATATCGTTTCTAGTCTTGCTTGATAGTGGAGTGTAGGCACTATGGCGACACCCAACCCAAGTTTTTTTATAACAGGGGAGGTAGGTATAAGGGGGGTTTTTTGACATATAGAGAAATATCAGAGAGATTTTTTTTTTCTAAGTGATGCACCACTGCCACATAATGTCGCTTCATCTGTTAACACTGAAAGGTATTCTCAGGCTGTCACAAGCTTACTGATGCTCACCCAGAGGTTTTCAACGTAATTTCTCAGCTGAGCTTCAGCATTTTTTTATTGGGGCCAAAAAATTAAATGAAAAATAATGTAAAAAAAAATTTTCCAATCAGTGAACTTTAAAAAAACTTTAGAAAAAACATGAACTGCTTTTCCAAATAAACTTTTGGCTTCCGAATTTTAAACTTTGTGATCACAAATTGTTGCGAACGCTCATTTTCCTGTTAAAAATTTTAAAAAATCCCATCAGAAAAAATGTGCAAAACAAGGGGCTGGATGCCTTCTCTTTTAAGTATAGAGGCAGATGTTTCGTAAGATCATTTTTGAGGACTGATAAAAAGTTTTTTTGCATTTAAAAAAAAAGTAGGAGAAAAACGTTTCTAATATAAGTGAAAGTATACAAAAATAAAAATTGTTTTCTTTCTTAAATTTTGTTTAATTTCGATGGATAAAATTTTGTGGTTTATTATAGATATATTTTGAATTACTTATATATAGGGCATCAAAGTCTTAAGTGTTTAGGGCCTTTTAAAGGACCTAATCCGGCCGTGACCTCGCCCGGCTTATGCCTAAGAGGGGAGCCTGGTCATCGTTTACTCGAACGTGTGTCAGCTGGCAGTAACCTCGAGACGACAGTTGAAACTTCTCGCACCTGGGCGGGACGCGAAGCGCCCACCCCTTCGATGAGAGGCTGATACTTTACCGCTGTACTAGCAAGAGGCAAGAGGAAGGGGAATAGAGTCAGTAAGTTGAGTCAGAACCAGCTGATACACGTTGATCGAGTTGCCTTAAGACGGCACAGGCCGGGCTCCCTTCATAGGCATAGCCCAGGCGAGGCTCGGCGTCGAGTATTGGACTCATCCTTATCTTTAGCAAACCCGGGAAACGAGTTGGGAAGACAGGTGAACGGAAGCGCAGGGAGGTCAGGTCAGGCCGAAGGATCAGACGGTCTTTGCGAAAGGTGGCCGGCATAAGGGAGAAGGCGGGAAGCTAGAAGATTATCGGCAGAAGAAAAGCCTCTGTTCATGTTGAAATTAGACAGCAGCTTCATTACGGATGATTCCATCGGTCTGCGGGCAAAGACATTAAGATACTAGCAGAAGGGAAGACAAATACATATATATATATATATAATATATATATATATAAATTTTATATATAATATATTAATATATATATATATATGTGTGTGGGTGGGGTGTGTGTGGGTGTGTGTTGTGTGTGTGTGTGTGTGTGTGTGTGGGTTGTTTTTTTTTGCCCTTTTAAAATATTTACTACACAAAGGATATGGCCCTCGACATCTTGATTAAACAATGCTGAACATTTATTCGACGTTTCATTCGACCAGCCCCCCTCCCCCCTCCTCCGGATGAAGTGCCTGGAATCCCTCCTGGAAATGAAAGCCTCGCCCGATCGGGGAAGCTACGGGGGGTATGATCAGGGGTCGTCGTGGGATAATGGCTGTTTTATGCCTTAAAATTTTTCTCGCGATGGGGGGAAACACATCCCTTTAATTTTTTTGGGGTTTCCCCTGATCTGGGATTCTCTTGGTGGTTTTTTAAAGTGCCTTTCTATTTTCTTGCGGTTTCTGTGTTTTTTGGGCGTTTATGTTTGGGTTTTAAAATGGGTTTTAATTTTCCCAGCTCGCTCACCCTTTTTTCACAGTTGCTCTTCACTCTTCTTTTTCTTTCTTGCTTTTCTTTTACTTTGCTTTACTCATCATCTCACATATTTCTTCTTTTCTCTTCTTTTTCTTCTTCTCCCTCCTCTCTCTCCCCCTCCCCCTCCTCCTCTTCCTTTTTCTCTCTCTTCTCTCTCCTTTCTTCTTTTCCCCTTTTTCTCTTTCCCCTTCCCCTCCTTTTTTTGTTCCTTTTTTTTTTTTTCCCCCCCGGAGCGGGGGGGAAAAAAAAGTGGGGGGGGGGGAGAAAGCTTAAGAGAAAGGGAAGGGGGATATAAGTGGTGGGGAGGACAAAGAACACGAGAGAAAGAGAGAGAAAGAGACAGTGAGTGAGGAGAGGAGCGAGCGAGAGAGCGAGAGGAGAGAGAGAGAGAGAGAGAGAGAGAGAGAGAGAGAGAGAGAGAGAGAGAGAGAGAGAGATAGAGAGAAGGGGAGAGGGAGAGAGAGAGAGAGAGAGAGAGAGAGGGAGGGAGGGTAATAAGAGAGCTGTTATCGCCATGTTGAACAAACAATCAAATGTTCCTTCATTAATCCGACACCCCAATTTCCCCGTGTTTTAGGATTGCACGCTTTAATGTAGGTGTGATGGGAATCACTCAAATTCAATTGATCACAGTCACGTGTTCCCAAATATATAACGATTGAGATAACTTCATTTAGTAGTGATTATTGTGTAAATGGATTCTATGATTGGCTGTATTAATTGAGGAATAATATAGTTAACGTGTGAAAAAATCACTTTATTGTTTATCAGTTATTGATATCGAGTTTGGAAAGCATTTTTTCCCGTGAATGGCTGACAAAAAGCGAAAAAATGTCATTTTTGGCTATACTGTTACGTTATGACTTTGCTTGTCCCATGGATCAACAGTGAGTGAGGTGGTATAGTAAATTTTAAGATGCGGGAGCGGCGTGTGTGAGAGAGAGAGAGGGGGGAAAAGAAGAGAGAGAGAGAGAGAGAGAAGAGAGAAGAAAAGAGAGAGAGAGAGAGAGAGAATAGCGAAAGAGAGAGACTGGTTAATAGATAGTGCACATTGGGAAAGATAGATAAATAGATAGACAGACAGACAGACAGACAGACAGATAGACGGATGGAGAACCATAGACAGAGATCATTCGAACAGCGTCTCTTCAGCTCGGCGTCTGCAACTGTCTCCGGAACCTCCTTTCACGATTCATTTGTCAAGCTCTTCTGACTAAGCAGTTGCTCCCCATTCGCACCATGTCTGCGTACGTAATGACCCAATTTGTGTAATACATGGATTGCGAAATGGAGACAAGTTTCGACTTCCATGACATTCAGCCAAATGCTAGCAACTTCTCTGTTATCCATACCGTGTGATATCAGTGATAACGATGGGGGGGATCTGAGAGAGGGGGGAGAGGGGAGAGAGAAGGAGAGAAAAAGAGAGAGAGAGAGAAGAGAGAGAGAGAGAGAGAGAGAGAGCATACTTATAGGATACCGCGATTACGATTAGAGAAATTCTACTTTTCTCCAAGGGCTCGCGCTCCCCCTAGTAACTAGCGCCTCCCAGATTGAGAATCACTGTAATAAATCCATATCTATCATTTTTGCTGTTGTTATTATTATTGTTTTTTTTTCACACATTTCAATTATTTTTTGCTTGTGTCTGTACTCCTGTACGTTACGCTACATTCACATTTTACACCTGAAATAATTTTCCATGTGAGAGTGGAGTGAGTGCCGCACAGCGAATTCCAAGTCAATGTAGGGATAATTTTTAATAAAAG
>NC_051389.1:20555711-20563668 GCF_015228065.2 Penaeus monodon
TTTACCAGGTCCCTGAGTAAAAGGCAGGGGACATATGGTAATTCCATCCTCCCTGGGGTGGACACTTTTTTTTATAGTGCATTGTAAATTCCCTACCAGCAAAGTTTTGAAGGGTGGGTGTCAGAAACCCAATCTCAGGGGAAAATTACGGGGAATTTTAGATAATGTGATTTTGAATATTTGTGGGAATAGCTCAATTTGAACACCCCCCCAATGACTAAGGAACATATCTCTTGTAAAAAAGGATAGGGAACTGCAGGATTTTTTTTTTCAGAACTAAACATTGAGGTGTTATTGTAATGCTTTTAGGAATTTTTCAAGTTTTCATTTCTAAAAATTATTTTTTAATTTCCGTAGTTTTTGGGGGCCCTTTAAAGAAAGAAAAAGGATTTCACGGGTATTGCCCCTGTTTGTAGATATCAAAAAGTCCTGAACTCTTTTTTTGCCTAAATAGTATAGGGTCAGCCCCCTTAATTTGTTTGGGATTGTGAGTTGTTGCTTTAAAAAAATTTTTTTGGGGACAGATCCGGGTTTGGATGTAATCAGTATGTCCAGGGGAAAATTTTTCTCCACACCTTTATGGTAATCGTTATCCCGTCATAAATAGTGTTTTTAAAGTGGTGCTCAAGGAAAGGAGGAATAGAAACTTTAAGTCCATTTGTTTGCAGTTTAAGTATTACAACAGCGTGTCTCTTTACTATTGGAATGTGGTCACTGATTAGCTCTATTGCAAGCATGCTTATGACTTTTCCTATTAACATAATCTAGTCTGCCACCACCATTGAGTCTCCCTCTCTGTATCATATACGGTGATAGATCTATTGTTCACAAAATGTTGGAATCTTCGCCATTTTTATTACACTGACTATCTCCAAATGTATAATGTTAGGCATTAAAATCTCCCATGCATAGTGTGCCATAATTCTGAAAGTTGGGCAGTGAATCAGTCTAAAACTTTCTACACCTTGCGTTTTGCATTTTATAAGAGAAAAAACACAGAGCTGTTCGAACATGTAAATGCTGATATTGCACATTATGTCATCAGACCTCTGCACCAACTTATGCGGTATGGTGTCACTGACAGAAGTCAATAGGCCTGTCTAGGGGAGGTTTTTGTTTTAGTGGCTGATGTGAAGGGCTCTTGTAACAGATACGTCATTATTGTTGTGAATATAGTAAAGCAAGTCATTAAATCTATGGTTGACTCCACAATGAATTCCCTAAAAAAAAAGTAATCGTTTTCTTGTCCCCCATTACACCCTATGATTAGCTGATTGGTCAAATAAGTGCTTGATAAAGCCCTTTAATCTGCATATTCTTGTACAGCATTACATATCTGTGTTGCTTCTTGTTTATTTACACCGAGTCTGCGTGCTTTCCCTTATTGACATATGTTATAATCTGTACCCGATATAATTTCTGATGATGTCCCACAGTTCATCCATCTCCTGCGCATCATCATCGCGTTATTTTCACTGTCACTGCCGTCACCGTTTTCAGATGATCTACCGGTGGTATCGTGTGTAATAATAATTTAGATATACCTAATTCATATTTTCAACATTTAAAAAGCATATTTTCCCTGTCTGCACAATCACTTTTTAGCCTCCATTATCACTTTTTTTTAGTTCAGGAAGCTTTTGCTGAGCTTTTTATTTCCCCCTCCATTTCATTGTTTTTTTTTCACCATTGGTTTCTCCCGTGGCACGGTTTCCTGGGATGGGAATCCCCGGGTAGTTGAGGAATTCCTGGGGGTTGTTGACGTTACACAGCACTGGGTGGGATGTGGATCAGCTGGCATTGCCACTCCGCAGTCGATGGGTACGGTCGGGACGGGGGGAGGGGTGCGAGTTGTGGTTTGTGGGGGGCAGAGCGTTTTAACGCACCTCTTCCCGATGGTTGATAGTGTCTTTGTTGTCATTGTCCTTCTCTAATTCTTGCAGGGCAGTCCTTTGTTGGTGAGCTTCTGCACAGACAGCACAAGCTTTTTCTTCCTGCAATATTTAGCTATGTGGCCGTAAACCCTGGCATTTGTAGCAGGCCAGAACCTCTGAGCCCCACGTTGAATGGAGCTCGGCTATATGTATCTTCCCAAAAGAATTGGTACTCTTTAGGTGGTGGCTGTTCTCTGGCTTCATACAATGATTATCCTTTTTAAAGGGGCTGTCCGTCCTTGTAAATCGTACGAGCTTTAAAACACCCAAAAAATGCAGTTCTTCCTCAGTGGCAGCCTCCTTGGGAAAAATTAGGTATTCCCCTCATTTTTTGTTTTTGAACTGATAGTCGTCTTTGTTCCATAGAGAAATCCCTGCAAAAGTGGCCATTAACCATCAGGGCCACATAGTTTTGTTTGTCCTGTTCTACATAGACATAGCTTGAGGATGTCCATTTTCCCTGCACCATGTTCTCTTGGAGGGGCGGCAGCTGGCTGACCTCCCTCATCCACTTGATTTTATCTGTGGTAGACATGCCCTCCAGAAAGGCCAGTCTTACGTACCTGTCCCGGGGGCCGATAGGTTCGCAATGTTTGGTCTTTTTCCGGTTGCTTTCTCGGTCAAGTTGCTGGTGACATTCGATGTGGTCTTCACTTTCTTCCTCCAGTCTGAACACTCGTCATCGGCAGGGGGGTCGGCAGTCGAATCCACACCATTCATACCCCTATGCTCAGGGGAATCAATCCCTCCCATAGGGGAGTGTTGGGGGGGTGGTTGTTGGCATTGCAGGGGCCCCGATCATGTCCCCCTCCACCTCCATGATGGAACAGTGAGGGGGTGGTGTCCTGTCCGCCTTGAGGTGATTAATTCACTGTAGTCAGGCACGGGAGGGTGCGAGCGCCAGGTCAAGTGCTCTCTCACATACACTCAACAGAGCTCGCCAATGGTCTTTTATACAACACCCTGTTACTTGGCACCACACTCAGTTTTTGTATTTTTTTAATAAACACTGTTTTTTCTATATGGCCTGACCAAATACCTGACACAATTTGGTGAATGTACACCCACACACACGCCCCACACTTGGGTATAAGGACAACCAAGTGAGGGGGTTTATCCCCGTAAAATCGTCCCTAACACAGGAGGAATCCTGATGACGTCCTGCCTTGGTGTTATAGGCTTAAGAACTGTGAGTACGAGTATTAGTTTGTTTAGTCCTTTATATACCACCCTGGCTAACTCCACAGCCGTGGGCAGTTGTGGTACATTTGATGCATGGTTATAACATATAATAGTATTACATTTCAATTTTAGGCTATAACCTTATTATGATAAGTACTATATCAGTTAGAGGAAAGGAACAATTACACAGTCGTTTATATTCTCATCTGCCATTAAAAAACTGTACAGAACAGCCAATACAATCTCTATCGAAGCCTGATTCTTGTGGTCACAATATCACACTGTCTTCTTGTTTTCTATAAACCATAGGTGAATGAATCTTGCCTAAACCGGTCATAGTGCTTTATGCTACAGCTTTCAGGGCGTTGAGAATTAATCAACTCAGTCAAGTCCTCTTTGAAGGAAGCTTTAATGCTGTGTAAAATCCTTGAAATAGGTACCCCATTTTGCTTGTCACACGCTGACTTTGCTAGGCAATCAGCATGATCATGCCTAGAGATTCCAACATGCGATGGAATCCACACAAAACGTATATCATGGCCTCGTTCTTTTGCACGATATACGTTTATCCTGATGTCATTTGCGATATTTCCTGCACCTTTGTCTAGAGTGTTCAGAGCCTGGAGAGCACTCTGTGAGTCACTGAATATTACACCCGAGCCTTGATTCAATAGAAATTTGGTGGCCATGAGTATTCCTCCAAACTCAGTGTGCGTTAGTGCTAGCCAGTCATGAACCCACCTACAGTCCTGGTGATGCAAGATATTGTTTTTTATATACAAATAAGCACATCCTGTTCTGCTCCAGGCTGCAAGGGGATCAAGATTGATCCTCATGGCTTCATTTTATACATGCTCTAAACTAGTCAACTCTGATTCCTTGAACAACACTAGGTGCAATGCATGATAAACTATGACTGACTGTATGTATGACAAGTAAAAGGGTCCTGCAATATTGACATTGATACCATGGTCTTTGCCAACAAGTGTCCTAAGTGGCTTCAGCCGCTCCCACAGCCTTTTCTTCAGGTTTCTGACAATCACCCCGAGGTATTTGTACCGATGGCAGAGATCTAGCTCAGTGTCATTTTTATGAAACGTTAGCAGAGGGATTGTCTTTGGGTTAAGAGCCTTTGTTTTTTCAGTCGAGATTATCAAGCCACACTCAATAGCCTTGCTGAAAGTATATCTAAATCCCCTTTCATTCTTTCCTCAGATGAGGATTTAATGCAATATCATTGGCATAGCAAATATGGAGTCATTGCCCTCAAGTGGTTTTATCGCCTAGTAATCTATGCATTACGATATTAAATAACATGGGACTAAGTACACCTCCCTGAGGTCTGCCGAGTTCAAATACATTTGTAGGAGTACTCTTAATGCCCCTGAAGAGAACCTGAGCCGACCGATTCGATAGATACATTTGAATCCATGTTAACATTTTTCCCTGTATACCAAAACTAGCTAGTTGCTCAAGAATGATTTCTCTGTTTGCAATATCAAAGGCAGATTTAAGATCAAGAAATACGGGTTTTCATGCCTGGGTTTGTGTTTGTTAAGTATTCTGCAAAACAGTGCTGATTGCTACGCCCTGGGAGAAATCCATAGTCTGGGGGATAACTTAGCATTTATGCGATACATAAGCCTGTTCAGTGTTATCCTATCAATTACTTTGCACAGGCAGGAGGTCAAATGAAATGGGCCTGTATTTGTCAGTATTAGGTTTAGGTGTGGGAATGATTAAGCTTTTAGTCCAGAACTTGGGATGATTCCTTGTGATAGGCTGAGTCTATACAGGTGCAAAAGTGGGTTGCCTGGTACCTGAGAAAAGTGGCGAAGGACGCTGTGAATAATGCCATCTTCGCCAGGAGTGGTTGCCTTACCTTTCATAAGGGCATTACTTAGTTCCCACTCGGTTATTTCGGCAAAGTCGGAGGGGTCAATAGCAGCACAGGCTACTGCTATGTTAAAGTTCCTATCTATTTTCAACTTGATCTTTTATCCCTTGTGGAAGTGTGTTTAGCTGAGAATTCCCGGCTCACTGCTCTAGCATCATATTAGCATGTTCTTGTGGACTGTGGAACTGCGGTCTTGTGAGAACTTTACCTGTCAGCCTGTTAATTTTTCTCCACATGTCAGCCACAGAAGGTTGACTATTGATACCATGCAGGAATTGTTCCCAGTGTTTACTACGAATCTGAGTTTTTAATTCTTTGAATTCCTTGTTGGTTTTAAGATACTGCAGAAGATTATGTCATCTTACTATCTTTATAACAATTAGCAAGCTCCTGTACCAGTTTATGTTCCTTGGCCAGAATAGGGTCACTGATCCACTTCGGTGCATAGGAGGCCTGGGGCCTCTTTTTTACCTCGAGAATTTTCGTGAACAGACACATGTGTTATAGTAGTCAGTGACAACTTTCATTAAATCCTGAGAGAATTTTTCAACAATTGTTATTTCATAGGTGTTATACCAGTCATAGACCCGTGCCTTGAAGTGATGCTCCAGTCCCGGTTGGATCCTTTAAACGCTGTGTGTCACACCCGTAGACTTCAATCGCCATTCACTCTTTCCATCTGTCCGTTCTCTCCACGGCAACGTCGGTCCTACCGGGACACATAGCTCTCGCCGCGTCTCTGCCGATGATTTCACACGGGCTTCTTCCTGTAACTGCTAATTTTTTCCCTTTACATCTGAGTGTGATGCCGTCTGATGCGCTTTAATAATGTTTGTTAGTATAAGGTGACTGATCACCAGGGTCCTATTCGCTTCAATTTATTGGAATACGGGCAAACCTGTAATCATTACAATAGCAACCACAATCACTGTCACAATTCGACTCTGGTTCACTTAAAATTTCATACCAGGGCTTATAATATTACAACTATAGAAAGAATGTATTCAACTGTTTGCAAAGAATATCGTTATATTATAAGGTTTAAAGTATACAACAATATGCAGTGCATATCTATACATGAATGTGTATAATCATACGCATAGGAGGACATTCAAGGCCTTTAATAGAGGCCCCAGATCACTTTTTAAATACGTTTGTCAGGCCAGTATTCACTTTCAATCTGTTCTATACACCAATGATGCCCCCCACCCCTTCGTGAGACGCATTTCCTTCTATATAAATTTTCAACACAAAGGATAAAGGCGTGATTGAGTACATATATCATCGCAGAGGAACACACCTATGGTGTTATCTATATCGCAAACCCATGAGGAAATCAAATAACCTAAGAGTAAAGCTGTATGCCCTGGAGAGGATGATATACGCGTGATGCTGATGTCAAAAACTTTCGCTATGCCGATGCTGATGACAGCGGCTACACTCGCAGCCTCACATGTCACCACTGCAGCAAGAAATAATAATAATAATAATAATGATAATGATAATGATAATGATAATGATAATAATAGTAATAGTAATAGTAATAGTAATAGTAATAGTAATAGTAATAATAATAACAATAATAACAGTGATAATAAAAGTAATAGTAATAATGTTAATAATAACAATAATGATAAAGATAATAATAATAATATAAGATATTGATGATGATAATAATAATGATAATAATAATGATGACAATAACAATGATAATGAAAGCGATATTGATAAAATAATGATAATAGTGATATGACTAATGATGGTAATGATGATGATGATGATAATTTAAACATCAATATAATAATGAAATGATAAAGTACAGACAATAATGGCGCACAATGACAAGTATGATAAAATAATAAAAGAACAATATAAAAAATGATATTAATGATAAGATAGTAATGAATAATGGTGATAAAAGATAATAAGATGGTGAGATATAATTCTGACAGTAACACCAACAGTATCAATAATAAACTAACAAAAAATTAAAAAAAAATAAAGAAAGAGAGAGATAGAATGGGGCAGGGGAAGCCTTTTTATTTTTTTTTTTTTTTTCCGTCAGCAAAATTTACCCCCCCGGATTTTATAGTCGTGTTTTTGAAGCGAACATGGGTAATTTTTTTCGGTGTTCAAGTCAGCTGTGTGAAAAAAGAACAGGGTTAAAAATCAGCGCGACCCGAGGCACTCCCCTTCCCAAAAAGAAATTTGCCCTATTATTCTCCCAACCCTTTTGATGATTTCTGATATTCTTAAAGTACATATGGTTTTTTCCATGACGCTGGGGGAAAATTTATAAGGGTTAAAAGTATGCCCGGTTTTCCCTAGTAGTTGAAACGCTTATCGGAATGCATAATTCCACCGCTGCCTTGTTTTTTAGGATTTGTTGTGGTCTCGTAAAGGGGTTAGGGCTTGTTTCTTTCCCGAACCATATTAGTTTTCATTAGTGACTGTGCTTTTACGTAAGCCCTTTCGTTTTCGTGGGCTTTTGGCAAATTTTCTAAAAAGTAGTTTTTTGTAAAAATTTTAGTCTTCGGGGATCCCTTCCGTTTTTTTTATATTATTTCACCATTTTTGAATTTGTTTGGGAAGAGTGCATCGCATGAGCCAAGTCCATCACGGCCAACTTTGTGACGATGAATCGGAAGACGCTACCTAAAATGCCCCGCTTTTGGGCCGGGCTTTGTCCAGATTTTGTTGATTGTGGTTTTGATTTCCCTGTGAGATTGATTGGTCAGAAGGGTTTTCATGAATTGGTTGCTTGCGCCCCCTAAAAGGGAATTGTTTTGAGAATTAAGTTTTGTTTGAGTTTAATTTGCACATTTTTCTTTTGAAAAACTTTAGATGATGCTTCGAAAGTTTAAATACTTTCCTTTTTCCCGGTTTGTAAAATACTTTTTTTTCTCCCCAAAGTTTAAGATATAAATGGTTTTTTCCTTTAAAG
>NC_051389.1:20573768-20576268 GCF_015228065.2 Penaeus monodon
TGGCCAAGACTGGAAACAAACAACACAAGACAGACAAAGTTGGAAAAGAATGGGAGAGGCCTACGTCCAGCAGTGGACTGACTCAGGCTGATGATGATAATGATGATGATGATATATACACATTTATACATTTGTTTGTTTGTTCAACAGCCATTTATTCTATTGCAGGATCTGGGGTTCTCCCATATATAATATATATATATATATATATATATATATATATATATATATATATATATATATATATATATATATATATATATACGTACATATAAATATTTATATAAACATCTTGTATGCACACACATACACATACACACACACACACACACACACACAACACACACACACACTATAATGGTCACTAGTTTGAATTATACTAGAAAACCACTATATTATCTGGCAGGTCCAGAGGAAAACGTGTCTGATTCTCAGAAAGAACAGACACGTAGTTTTAAGTTGATCTTGTCGCGGTAGTCGTGGCGGAGGCAACGTCAGCTCCTACAGGCTAAAGGGGAAAGTGCTCGCGGTTCAAGGAACGGACTCGGACTGACTCCTTCGGGTCTTCTGGGTCGCTTCAACCCTAGGGCGTGGGGACACAGCTGTTTACCCTCGGCTACCCCCTCCAAGCATTTCCTGTTATCGCCGAAGGTGAGGTCATGACCCAGGCGGTCAACAGCTGCCCGGCCGGTTTCTTGATTAATGGATGTCACACGGCTCAGGCAGATTCCACCATTAATAGATGTCACACCGCTCTGCCACTACCCCTGCAAAGTCACTGTACTAGAGTACTCATAAACTTTTACACACACACACACACACACACACACACATACATCTGCATACATATATTATGGAGGGCTATTATCAGACAGAACAGGTTACTTCACCTCGCTACTCCTACATTTCCTACAATTGCTCCACACTTCCTGCAGCTGATACTCAGCGCCACGTGTCCGGTGGACGCTCACTGCTTGTACCTGAGGATTGTCCAGTTTTACTCAGTTTGTGTCCAGCGCTCGACATGACCAGCTCTGGTCCCTCACAGCCGGTTGGCCGGACCCGGTTGCCCAAGCTCAGCTTTTACCCAAAAATGTAGTGTGTGTTCCCTTTACATGTGTTGTGAGCCGTAAGTATGTTGACTACCATTACTGTTCACCAATAGAATTTCACTGTCTGTTGGAAGCTTCAAAACCACGTGAATACACGTTTTGGGCCTTAGAGGAGAATTTTATTGTTTCAACTACAACAAATTTAACCCGTTAGTGATTATTGTTATCATGGACATCTTTTTATTTTATCTCCTTCCTCCTCTTGCCCCGACCTGACCATACTTTCTCTTTCCCTTCCAGTCAGTTGGGACATGGAAAGGGTCAAGAGATGACCGCTCGTTTTTCCTGTTTTCTTGACACCATAGGGATAACCATACCTTCGTTACAGTGCTCATTGGTGACATGTTCTATCGCCGCTAGAACTGAGCTTGTAACGCGATTTTATACAAATTTATTATTTCGAGTATAGTAATAGGATCTTCCCCATATCACAGTGTACAGGGATGCCTGACATAACCCGGGGTTGTGCAAATCATCTAATAGATCTACTCTCCGACATGACGATAGTAAGCTAGAATCGTTATTCACTTACTAATCACGCCCTTTTCATCCTCTAGAAGTTGCTTACATGTTTTGGCTAAATCCCAAGTGATTGTGTGATTTGTGATAGTCAGATAACCATAGGAAATTTTGGGTAAAGGACCCCCCTGTCGACGAAGTCTGACATGCATAGTTAGACGTGGCTACCTCAGCAGTTCAGAATTTCTGACCCCGAGAAAATTTGCTTGCCAGAAAGCTTGTTGATACTTTTTCATGTCACCATTCATTAGTGCGTACATTCTGTTGCATATCATTAAATGTTGAATTCAGTGTGGTAGACAGTTTGGCACTGTCACTCACACACACACAACACACACACACACACACACACACACACACACACACACACACACACACACACACACACACACACACACACATACTCACTTACTCAGTCATCCATGCAGAACAAAAGACACTGAAACCTTTTTTATTAATAGGGTTTGTTGCTGTCATAATTGCAGGCATAAAGATCTATGATGTATCTCTTTTACCCGCGATTTTGTCCGTCGTGACGAGTGGCTTGTACATGATGTACAATTTCTTATTTTACATACATTTCTTCTCTGTGTGACGACAATTGACTCAAATAAATCCTTGCGGATTGCCGTTGTTGTTTCCCTTTTACTTTCATATCTATCAGAGACAGTTGTTAGTTCAAGCCAGGTCCATGCGGATCGCTACTGACATCTCCCTCTCCTATTTCCTTCTTTATCTTTGTGAAAGTAAAACACAAAACAAAAAAAAGACGAAAATAAAGTAAAAACAAACATTAAAAATTGAAAATTTATACAAATAACCGGCTAGCAGCATTTAACACCCCCTCTTATCTGGTGCCTTCTTTTTCG
>NC_051389.1:20581268-20593768 GCF_015228065.2 Penaeus monodon
ATGGCATCATTAAACCTCAATACAATGTCTCTGATTGTTGGTCGGTTGTCAGTCTCAAAGTGTCACTGTCATTGCACCTCTTTGCCTTTTCTCTAGCTCGTCCCTGTTTTAATTCACTACCCTTAACATCATTGTCCCTTTTCACATTCTTCACACCTTTATTCATACACAATGCCTTTTCGAGCCACCAAGGCCTGTCTTGACTGGCCTTCAAAGGGTGAGGTACTGAACAGTAGGCATGTGAAGACTTGGGAACACCTACAAAAAAACAAAACAAAGGTTACAACTTGTGCTTTATTGGATTCAGGTACTCGTTTCTGCTCAAGGATAATTGTAGAGCAACTAAGGCTAAGAGGAAAGATGAAAACAACAGTAACTACTACCCTTTTAGATAAGGATCAACAAGAGTTGACATACATTAAGCTTATGGTCATGCAAAGAAGACATCTCCCTTGAACAGAAGTTATTGTCATGAATATCCTGCCTGAAAGTCTTATGGAGACCAAGACAAGACAGCTGAGTGGATGTACTTGAAACAGCTGGTACACATTCACAGACAGGTGAAGCATCTATCAATAGGTTGCTGATCAAACAGGAATCTCCCTAAGCAGTGTCCACTTTCGAAGTCCAGGGGGCAAAATGGGGAGCCATTTACAATTAGGACAGTTACGATGGCCCAATAGACTTGATTAAGGGGGCTGTAAATTTTGGCATTTTTGTGGAATAAGAACTGAAGAATAAAATTCAGTGCCTATTGTAGGAGAAGGCTGTGGAAGGATTCTGGGAAGTGGATGAAGGTGAAGATAAAAGAGGAAAGTCAATTGAAGATGAACAGGTTATAACTATGTGGGAAAGGGATGGGAATAGAATTGGAAACCACAGCTAGTTTCCAATACCATTCAAGGAAAGGGACCCTTCCATGCCGGACGACTTAATAATGGCTCTCAGAAGATTAGCAGGGCTGAAGGCCAGGTTGAATCATGATAAGGGCCTTATGAGACACTATGTTAAGAACTGATAAAATGGGGATATGATAAGAGGGTTTAGAAAAAGGGGCTCATCCTGGAAAGATAAGGTATCTCCCGCATCACCTAGTGCTTCACCCAATGAAGCCTGAAAAAGTAAGTTTATTTACCACCCTGTTATCCTTGACCGTGCAGCCACTTTCAAAGGTTTTCTCTAAATAGCTAAACTATGCAGGAACCTGATATGATAAATGACCTAGGAATCCTCATTCACTTCAAAAAGGTCCAAAGGATCGTGATATCTTAAGGTTCCTTTGGTGGCTGCAGGGTAACTTTACAAGGCCACCAATTCCATACCAGATGACCAGGCATCTTTTCGGTGGAGTTTGTAGCTCCAGGTGTGCTGCATTTGCGCTTCTTAAGACCCTGCAGGAAGGTGTGGTAAGGTCCAAAGGCAAAACCGTGTTTCTGTGCTGATGACATGCTATCTCCTGAATCTGAGGATAAGTCAAAACTATGCTCAGGTATTACAAGAAGCTTTGAAGAATGGGGTTTCCATTTAACCAAATGGATGTCCAACTCTAGGAAGGTGATGTCTGAAGTACTACAGCAAGAAAGAAGTCTCCGTGTTAAGAACATCAATCTGGCGAGAGACAAATTACCAGTAGAGAGAGCTTAGGGGTGCTATGGAATCTAGATGACAATATAAAAATCTTGGTGACTAAAACAAACCACTAACCAAGAGAGGCATCCTAAGTACCTTAAACTCTGTGTTTGACCTGTTGGTTTTCATAGCTCCCTTCATTGTTAGGGCTACGATGATTTTTCAATGTATGAAACTGTAAGTGAACCAGAATCGAGTTGTGACAGTGGTTATGCTTGATATTGTTTTAATTATAGGTTTGACTGCATTCCAACAAATAGTGAAGCGACTACAATGCAGTAGATCAGTCACCTTAAACTAACACATATTATTCAAGCTCATCATATGGCACTTGCAGACGCCCTCTTTCATGCTGGTTCGCATGTCTAACATGTTGGTGTATTGCCATTCCCAGAAACCTCCAAACTTCCTTGTGACTAGCTCGACTGGCAGTGCACATTCAATTCATCTCCCATATCGTTTAATGGTTTACTATGCCCATGTAATGAGGCATTGTTGTTGCTTGTGTTAACCAAGCACACTATTTTTTTTTTTTCAAGATCACTCTCTTTGTTCACTTCTTTCTATTTCGAACAATCTCACCCTTTTTATTTTAAACACAGACAAGCTAACCCCTTCATACACGAGAACTATGTGCACTAATCACTAATCCTCTTACACTTCCATCCTTCATTTTTCTATGATTCCTTGCTAGATTTTCCAAATTTTGTTTCTCACTAATAGTTTTTCTTACAAAATCACCTCACCTTTTAACACGAACTTGTGATCAGATGTCGATCTGATCCCTTCATTAAGTTAAGTAAGTTTATTTACCACCCTGGCTATCTGCTCAGCCGTGGGCAATCGAGATTACAAAGTTTTACATATATTTAACATAGTACTATATTATGTGATTACTGTAATTGTACATGACAAAATAAAAATATAAATCATACATCATAAAAAAAGTTAATATTCATTTGTCACTCTGTTTACATAACACTGTTCTTTGTTTTCGGCAATTATACATTGTAAATTTAGGATATAGTACGAGTTCAGTTAAATCAAGTAAGTTTATTTACCACCCTGGCAGTCATGATTACAGTTAGTCATATATCTGACATACTACAGTAGTCTGTGACTACTGTAACTGTAAATGGTAAAATATAAACATAAATCATACATCATATAAAAAATATTAATTTGACACGCTTTTTCCACTGTCTTTACAGAACACTGCTATTTGCTTACTGCAGTTTTACATAGTAAATTTAGGATATAGTACGAGTATATCTTCCAATGTATCAGATGAAATGAAATATTCATATAGCTCTTTATACCTCATGTTAGGTGGTCTGAAAGGCTGTCTCCCATGACACTCCGAGATATAGTGCTCATGCGTTCGCTTGTTTTCTTTGTTACACAGTCTACACCTAGATTCATCTACACTTCTTGCACCGTGCAGCTGCCAAGACATTCTGCAACCTAAACGCATTATGGCAATAACCATGTCACATTGTCTGGTTTGACTTTGGTGCCGTAGTGCTGATCGTAGTGCCTTAAGGTACAGCTTTCAGGCCTTTGAGTGTTCGCCAAATCTACTAGTTCTTCCTTATGAGAACTTTTCAATATATGTGCAACTATAGCAAGAGGCATCCCAAGATCTATGTTCGCAGTACCTTTGCTGAAGGCTTCCTTGCGTATACCAACATGAGATGGTATCCATACAAATTGAATGTTGAAATTGTGCTCTATTGCATATGTTACATTGCATTTAATGCAGTTTCCTCATCGCCAGCTGCTTTGGAAGAATTTAGTGTCCGAAAAGCACTTTCAGAGTCACAGAAAACTACTTTAGAGCCCCAAGATATTAAGAATTCTGTTGCAATGAGTATACCTGCCAAGTCCGTTTGTGTAGTGCTGGCCCAATTTTGCACTCTCATAATAACCTGATGTTGTAGTAAGCCTATTTTTTTATACAGCGCAAGGTCAACCAGCTTTGTATTCAGACTGTATGGATCTGTTAGCATAACATACATATAGATTCTATGTGTTCCTTTACCGTTGCTAATTTGTCTTAACACGCAGTTATGTACACTTTTTTTTGTGGTAGACATGTAAGGTGCACAATCAATGTTGAGTTTTCCCATGGTGGAATGGATCGACCTTTTGCTATTTTACTAATTGGGACAGTGAGCTTTCTAATGTTTATGGAGATTTGTGTATCAGAGGGCGCGTGTCTGTGTAATTAGTCACGTCTACTTGTGTGATTTTATGTTGTAGTTGTTTTTGGAAATCTGAAAGATGCAAGTGTTCCCTCACAGTTTTGATCCCAAATATGGTGGATATGAATATTATTCTGTCAGAAATGGATGGCAGGTTTAGTTCTGATCGCATGTTCACTATCTTGCTGTTTTCTGGGTGCCGAGGATAATCCTTATAGCGTCATTTTGCATTACTTCCAAGCTATTTATTTCTGAATCCCTACATTGCAACAAGTGCAGTGCATGGTAGTCTACAACTGACCTTATAAAAGCCAAGTAAAACATGTTCTCTTGCAACAAGAACTTTTAACAGTTTCAGTCTCTCCTAGAGTCTCTTCTTTAGAGAAGGGATCATGTCTGCATCATTTACGTTCATTCAGAGATATTTATACTTATGACACATGTCAAGCTCCTGGTCACCTACGTGAAAAGTAGGTAGGGGTATTAGACATGGAATGAGAGCAATTGTTTTCTCAGCAGAGATGACTAATCCACACTCATGAGCCCTTGTTGAGAGTTTGTCAAGAATTATTTGCACCCTCACTTGTGATGTTGCTCTAACACATATGTCATCAGCATAGCATATAATGGATTCACTATCCCCAAATAGGATATATGCCCCCAGCTTGTGCATGAGGACACTGAACAGCATAGGGCTGAGAACTCCTCCCTGTGGCATCCCACGTTCAAAAGACCTGTTCGAAAGATACAATCTAATCCAGCTCAACAATTTACCCCGGATGCCAAAGCTTACTAATTGTTCTAGGATAACTTCTGTGTTTCCAATGTCAAAAGTTGACTTAAGGTCAAGGAAAACAGTGTGCTTCCCTGGATTAGGGCTTGAAAAGTACTCTGTAAAGCAATGTTGTGTTACTTCCTGATAGAAAACCGTACAGTCTGTGATATAATTTACCTTGTAACATGTACCTGAGTTTGTTCAAAATATTCTTTCTAGAAATTTGCATGCAAATGAGGGTACTGAAATTGGGCGGTATTTATCATTGTCTGATTTTGTTATAGGGATGATTAGATTGCGCGTTCAGGGTCCAGGCAGAATACAGTGTGACAAACTTAACCTGTATAAGTGCAAAAGAGGATTACCAGGTACCTGAGCTACAAGGCAGAGGACATTATAGGTAATTCCATCCTCACCTGGGGTGGACACTTTTCTTTTGATCAGTGCATTGTTCAATTCCTACTCAGCAAAGTTTGAAGGGTAGGTGTCAGAACATCCAATCTCAGTGGCAAATTTACGTGGAATTTTAGACTAATGTGATTTTGAATATTTGTCGGAAGTGAGCTCAATTTGAACACTCCAGCCCAATGACTAAGGAACATATCTGCTTGTACAAAAGGACTATGGAACTGCAGGATGTTTTTTTTTTCAGAACTCAAACATTGAGGTGTTATTGTTAATGCTTTTTAGGAACTGTTCAAAGTATTCATTTCTGAAATTAGTTTTTAATTCCTGTAGATTTTTGGATGGCCTTAAGAAACTGAATAAGGATTTCACGGGTATTGTCCTGCTTGTAGATATCAAAAAGCTCCTGAACTCGTTTTTGTTCCTATAATAGTATAGGGTCACCGACCCACTTAAGTTGTTTGGAGCATTGTGAGTTGTTGCTCTTAAAGAATTTCTTTGGACAGATCCAGGTGTTATAGTAATCAGTCATGTCCATGGAAAATTTCTCCACACTCTTTACTGTGTAATCGTTATACCAGTCATAAATACGTGATTTAAAGTGGTGCTCAAGGTAAGGAGGAATAGAAACTTTAAGTCCATTTGTTTTTGCAGATTAAGTATTATCAACAGCGTGTCTCTTTACTATTGGAATGTGGTCACTGATTAGCTCTATTGCAAGCATGCTTATGACATTTCCTATTACATAATCTAGTCTGCCACCACCACTTGAGTCTCCCTCTCTGTATCATATACGGTGATAGATCTATTGTTCACAAAATGTTGGAACTCTTCGCCATTTTTATTACACTGACTATCTCCAAATGTATAATGTCTAGCATTAAAATCTCCCATGCATAGTGTGCCATAATTCTGAAAGTTGGGCAGTGAATCAGTCTAAAACTTTCTACACCTTGCGTATGCATTGTATAGAGAGAAAAACACAGAGGCTGTTCGAACATGTAAATGCTGATATTGCACATTATTGTCATCAGACCTCTGCACCAACTTATGCGGTATGGTGTCACTGACAGAAGTCAATAGGCCTGTCCTAGGGGAGGTTTTTGTTTTAGTGGCTGATGTGAAGGGCTCTTGTAAACAGATAACGTCATTATTGTTGTGAATATAGTAAAGCAAGTCATTAAATCTATGGTTGACTCCACATGAATTCCATAAAAGAAAAGTAATCGTTTTCTTGTCCCCCATTACACCCTATGATTAGCTGATTGGTCAAATAAGTGCTTGATAAAGCCCTTTAATCTGCATATTTCTTGTACAGCATTACATATCTGTGTTGCTTCTTGTTTATTTACACCGAGTCTGCGTGCTTTCCCCTTATTGACATATGTATAATCTGTACCCGATATAATTTTCTGACTGATGTCCCACAGTTCATCCATCTCCTGCGCATCATCATCGCTGTTATTTTCACTGTCACTGCCGTCACCGTTTTCAGATGATCTACCGGTGGTATCGTGTGTAATAATAATTTTAGATACCTAATTCATATTTTCAACATTTAAAAAGCATATTTTCCCTGTCTGCACAATCACTTTTTAGCTCCATTATCACTTTTTTTTAGTTCAGGAAGCTTTTGCCTGATGCTTTTTATTTCCCCCTCCATTTCATTGTTTTTTTTTCACCATTGGTTTCTCCTGTGGCACGGTTTCTGGGATAGGGAATCCCCCTGGTAGTTGAGGGAATTCCTGTGGGTTGTTGACGTTACACAGCACTGGGTGGGATGTGGATCAGCTGGGCATTGCCACTCCGCAGTCGATGGGTACGGTCGGGGACGGGGGGGAGTGGTGCGAGTTGTGGTTTGTGGGGGGCAGAGCGCTTAACGCACCTCTTCACGATGGTGATAGTGTCTTTGTTGTCATTGTCCTTCTCTAATTCTTGCAGGGCAGTCCTTTGTCTGGTGAGCTTCTGCACAGACAGCACAAGCTGTTTCTTTCCTGCAATATTTAGCTATGTGGCCGTAACCCTGGCACTTGTAGCAGGCCAGAACCTCTGAGCACCACGGTTGAATGGAGCTCGGCTATATGTATCTTCCAAAGAATTGGTACTCTTTAGGTGGTGGCTGTTCTCTGCTTCATACAATGATTATCCTATTTAAGGGCTGTCCGTCCTTGTAAATCGTACGAGCTTTAAAAACACCCAAAAATGCAGTTCTTCCTCAGTGGCAGCCTCCTTCGGAAATTAGGTATTCCCCTCATTTTTTGTTTTTGAACTGATAGTCGTCTTTGTTCTGTAGAGAAATCCCTGCAAAAGTGCCATTAACCATCAGGGCCACATAGTTTTGCTTGTCCTGTTCTACATAGACATAGCTTGAGGATGTCCATTTTCCCTGCACCATGTTCTCTTGGAGGGGCGGCAGCTGGCTGACCTCCCTCATCCACTTGATTTTATCTGTGGTAGACATGTCCTCCAGAAAGGCCAGACTTACGTACCTGTCCCGGGGGCCGATAGGTTCGCAATGTTTGGTCTTTTCTCCGGTTGCTTTCTCGGTCAAGTTGCTGGTGACATTCGATGTGGTCTTCACTTTCTTCCTCCACGTCTGAACACTCGTCATCGGCAGCGGGGTCGGCAGTCGAATCCACACCATTCATATCCCTATGCTCAGTGGAATCAATCCCTCCCATAGGGTGGAGTGTTGAGGGGGTGGTTGTTGGCATTGCAGGGGCCCCGAGCATGTCCCCCTCCACCTCCATGATGGGACAGTGAGGAGGTGGTGTCCTGTCCGCCTCTGAGGTGATTAATTCACTGTAGTCAGGCACGGGGAGGGTGCGAGCGCCAGGTCAAGTGCTCTCTCACATACACTCAACAGAGCTCGCCAATGGTCATTTATACAACACCCTGTTACTTTGGCACCACACTCAGTATTTGTATTTTTTTTAATAAACACTGTTTTTTCTATATGGCCTGACCAAAATACCTGACACAATTTGGTGAATGTACACCCACACACACCGCGCACACTCTGGGTATAAGGACAACCAAGGTGAGGGGGTTTATCCCCGTAAAATCGTCCCTAACACAGGAGGAATCCTGATGACGTCCTGCCTTGGTGTTATAGGCTTAGAACTGTGAGTACGAGTATTAGTTTGGTTTAGTCCTTTATATACCACCCTGGCTAACTCCACAGCCGTGGGCAAGTTGTGGTACATTTGATGCATGGTTATAACATATAATAGTATTACATTTCAATTTTAGGCTATAACCTTATTATGATAAGTACTATATCAGTTAGAGGAAAGGAACAATTACACAGTCGTTTATCTTCTCATCTGCCATTACAAACTGTACTGAACTGCCAATACAATCTCTATCGAAGCCTGATTCTTGTGGTCACAATATCACACTGTCTTCTTGTTTTCTATAAACCATAGGTGAATGAATCTTGCCTAAACCGGTCATAGTGCTTTATGCTACAGCTTTCAGGGCGTTGAGAATTAATCAACTCAGTCAAGTCCTCTTTGAAGGAAGCTTTAATGCTGTGTAAAATCCTTGAAATAGGTACCCCATTTTGCTTGTCACACGCTGACTTTGCTAGGCAATCAGCATGATCATGCCTAGAGATTCCAACATGCGATGGAATCCACACAAAACGTATATCATGGCCTCGTTCTTTTGCACGATATACGTTTATCCTGATGTCATTTGCGATATTTCCTGCACCTTTGTCTAGAGTGTTCAGAGCCTGGAGAGCACTCTGTGAGTCACTGAATATTACACCCGAGCCTTGATTCAATAGAAATTTGGTGGCCATGAGTATTCCTGCCAACTCAGTGTGCGTAGTGCTAGCCCAGTCATGAACCCACCTACAGTCCTGGTGATGCAAGATATTGTTTTTATATACAAATAAAGCACATCCTGTTCTGCTCCCAGGCTGCAAGGCATCAAGATTGATCCTCATGGCTTCATTTTATACATGCTCTAAACTAGTCAACTCTGATTCCTTGAACAACACTAGGTGCAATGCATGATAAACTATGACTGACTGTATGTATGACAAGTAAAAGGGTCCTGCAATATTGACATTGATACCATGGTCTTTGCCAACAAGTGTCCTAAGTGGCTTCAGCCGCTCCCACAGCCTTTTCTTCAGGTTTCTGACAATCACCCCGAGGTATTTGTACCGATGGCAGAGATCTAGCTCAGTGTCATTTTTATGAAACGTTAGCAGAGGGATTGTCTTTGGGTTAAGAGCCTTTGTTTTTTCAGTCGAGATTATCAAGCCACACTCAATAGCCCTTGCTGAAAGTATATCTAGAATCCCTTGCATTCTTTCCTCAGATGAGGATTTAATGCAAATATCATTGGCATAGCAAATATGGAGTCATTGCCCTCAAGTGGTATATCGCCTAGTAATCTATGCATTACGATATTAAATAACATGGGACTAAGTACACCTCCCTGAGGTCTGCCGAGTTCAAATACATTTGTAGGAGTACTCTTAATGCCCCTGAAGAGAACCTGAGCCGACCGATTCGATAGATACATTTGAATCCATGTTAAAATTTTTCCCTGTATACCAAAACTAGCTAGTTGCTCAAGAATGATTTCTCTGTTTGCAATATCAAAGGCAGATTTAAGATCAAGAAATACGGTTTGCATGCCTGGGTTTGTGTTTGTTAAGTATTCTGCAAAACAGTGCTGATTGCTACGCCCTGGGAGAAATCCATAGTCTGGGGGATAACTTAGCATTTATGCGATACATAAGCCTGTTCAGTGTTATCCTATCAATTACTTTGCACAGGCAGGAGGTCAAATGAAATGGGCCTGTATTTGTCAGTATTAGGTTTAGGTGTGGGAATGATAAGCTTTTAGTCCAGAAATTTGGGGATGTTTCCTTGTGATAGGCTGAGTCAAATACAGGTGCAAAAGTGGGTTGCCGGGTACCTGAAAAGTGGCGAAGGACGCTGTGAATAATGCCATCTTCCGCCAGGAGTGGTTGCCTTACCTTTCAAAAGGGCATTACTTAGTTCCCACTCGGTTATTTGGGCAAGTCGGAGGGGTCAATGGGCAGCACAGGCTACTGCTATTTTTAAAGTTCCTATCTATTTTCAACTTGATCTTTTATCCCTTGTGGAAGTGTGTTTAGCTGAGAATTCCCGGCTCACTGCTCTAGCATCATATTAGCATGTTCTTGTGGACTGTGGAACTGCGGTCTTGTGAGAACTTTACCTGTCAGCCTGTTAATTTTTCTCCACATGTCAGCCACAGAAGGTTGACTATTGATACCATGCAGGAATTGTTCCCAGTGTTTACTACGAATCTGAGTTTTTAATTCTTTAAATTTCCCTTGTTGGTTTTAAGATACTGCAGAAGTTTTATGTCATTTTACTATCTTTATAACAATTAGCAAGCTCCTGTACCAGTTTATGTTCCTTGGCCAGAATAGGGTCACTGATCCACTTCGGTGCATAGGAGGCCTGGGGCCTCTTTTTTACCTCGAGAATTTTCGTGAACAGACACATGTGTTATAGTAGTCAGTGACAACTTTCATTAAATCCTGAGAGAATTTTTCAACAATTGTTATTTCATAGGTGTTATACCAGTCATAGACCCGTGCCTTGAAGTGATGCTCCAGTCCCGGTTGGATCCTTTAAACGCTGTGTGTCACACCCGTAGACTTCAATCGCCATTCACTCTTTCCATCTGTCCGTTCTCTCCACGGCAACGTCGGTCCTACCGGGACACATAGCTCTCGCCGCGTCTCTGCCGATGATTTCACACTGCTTCTTCCTGTAACTGCTAATATTTTCCTTTACATCTGACTGTGATGCCGTCTGATGCGCTTTAATAATGTTTGTTAGTATAAGGTGACTGATCCACCACGTCCTATTCGCTTCACATTTATTGGAATACGGGCAAACCTGTAATCATTACAATAGCAACCACAATCACTGTCACAATTCGACTCTGGTTCACTTAAAATTTCATACCAGGGCTTATAATATTACAACTATAGAAAGAATGTATTCAACTGTTTGCAAAGAATATCGTTATATTATAAGGTTTAAAGTATACAACAATATGCAGTGGCATATCTATACATGAATGTGTATAATACATACGCATAGGAGGACATTCAAGGCCTTTAATAGAGGTCCTCAGATCACTTTTTAAATACGTGTTGTCAGGCCAGTATTCACTTTCAATCTGTTCTATACACCAATGATGCCCCCCCACCCCTTCGTGAGACGCATTTTTCCCTTCTATATAAATGTCAACACAAAGGATAAGGCGTGATTGAGTACATATATCATCGCAGAGGAACAACCCCATTGGGGTTATCTATATCGCAAACCCATTTAGGAAATCAAATAACCTAAGAGTATGCTGTATGCCCTGAGAGGATGATATACGCGTGATGCTGATGTCAACAACTTCGCTATGCCGATGCTGATGACAGCGGCACACTCGCAGCCTCACATGTCACCACTGCAGCAAAAAATAATAATAATAATAATAATAATAATGATAATGATAATGATAATGATAATAATAGTAATAGTAATGTAATAGTATAGTAAGTAATAGTAAAAAAGTAATAATAATAACAATAATAAAAGTGATAATAAAAGTAATAGTAATAATGTTAATAATAAAATAATGAAAAGATAATAATAATAATATAAGATATGATGATGATAATAATAATGATAAAAGTACAGACAATAATGGCGCACAATGACAACGGTTATGATAATAATAATAAAAGTAACAATATAAATGATATTAATGATGAAGATAGTAATGATATAATGGTGATGATAATGATAATGAAGATGGTGATGATGATAATTCTGACAGTAACACCAACAGTATCAATAATAAAACGATAACAATAATTATAAAAAACTAATAGAAAGAGAGAGATAGAATGAGGCAGGGAAGACCTGTTTCCTATTTTTTTATTGTTCCGTCAGCATAATTATTTCCCGGATGTTCATAGTCAGCTGTGTTGAAGACGAACATGGGATAACTATTTTTCAGGTGTTCAATGTCAGCTGTGTTGAAAATGAACAGGGTTAAACTCAGCGCCGACCCCTGAGGCACTCACTTCCAATAAGAAATTTGACCCTATTATTCTCCCAACCATTTTTGATGATTTCTGATATTCTTAAAGATACATATGGTTTCTTCCATGACGACTGGGGGAAAGTATTTATAAGGTTAAACTGTATGCCCGGTTTCCATAGTATGTTGAAAGCGCTTATCGGAATGCACTAATTCCACCGCTGCCTTGTTCTTTAGGATATTGTTGTGGTCTCGTAAATGGAGGTTAGGACTTGTTGCTTTCCTGAATCCATATTAGTTTGCATTCAGTAGACTGTTGCTTTCTACGTAAGCCGTTACGTTTTCGTGGGCTTTGGCAAATATTTCTAACAGTAAGATTGGTTTGTAAGAATTTTAGTCTTTCGTGGATCTCTCTTCCTGTT
>NC_051389.1:20611268-20613768 GCF_015228065.2 Penaeus monodon
CTGTTTTCGGAAGCTCGTTTGTCCCTGGTCGGAATAATCATATGTTGTTGTGCTTCCAAATTATACATAGAAAGATTATGGATTCAAAAGGCCCTTCTAATATATGATGAGACGCCCTCTTGAAGTACTTATATGTTCCAGGTATACAAATCAAGATTGTATTTTAAAAAGGTTCTTCTTATATGCGATTTAACGCTCTATCGAAGTACTTAGCATGCACGTCTCATATCAGCTTTTAAGTATAGTATATTCTGTTTTGCCTGACTGCTTGTATGATTATATTTTCTTTTGCTTTGTACCTTTAACAACTCTAGAACGACAACATCCACAGCTTTTTTATTCACAGTGAAGACAATTTTCCGCAGTCGTCATTTCTTCTTAATATACAACTCGAAATCTCTAATCATCAGCGCCTCGGCTTTGAAGTTGTCGTTTAGTCACAGTCGGGGTTTCTGGTTTCTTATTCGGGCTGCCAGACGCACGAACGAAGGTGTCAGCTGCTATCTCTTATCAAATGTTACTAGCAAGCGTCCCACCACCTAACCTGCCCAGTATTCCTCCATTTCTGTAGGCCCCCATCACCATCACTCACTCATTTTCACAACATCCACAAATCCTCCCATGCATATATGTATCTGTAAAAAAAAAGTGAATGGTTCTGTCGCTTTCTGGATTTAAATTCTCAGCGGCCAGTAGTAAGTTACTGGATAGTTTGTATAGCTGTGTCACAAACACAATAGACTTTTACATCAACAGCTTACAGTGTTTGTCAAAAACTTTCAAACTTATAAAGTAGTGACACTTTTAAAAGTAGTGCATGAGTAAACAATAACAAACAGTTGTTATTAGATTAAAGTGTCCTATTACCCAGAAATATGTCTTGATTTGACACCAGTGCTTATATCTGGACATACTTATGTGACTGTGTGTGTGTGTGTGTGTGTGTGTGTGTGTGTGTGTGTGTGTGTGTGTGTGTGTGTGTGTGTGTGTGTGTGTGTGTGTGTGTGTGTGTGTGTGTGTGTTTGTGTGCGTGCGTGTGCGTGTGCGTGTGCGTGTGCATGTGCGTGTGTGTATGTGTATGTGTATGTGTGTCTGTGTGTATCTAGCAGAAACTTGCTTAAATAAACTGACGTAATTTCCACAATGCATAATGTGACGGTCTTCATTGCAGCACCACCAAGCCTTGTTTATGTTAGCAACAGGACAGTTCATAAATAATGAAAATGCCATAACACATGACATGATTCGTTTAATATTATCATAATCATGTTTTGTTTATGGTATGGTAATTAAATATAAGTCTATATATTCCAAAAAAAAATTCCGACTTTTTAAGTCATTTTAATCCATGATCCTTATGACAGCGGCAAGATATGTTATCTTTAACAATCCAAACAAAGTGCACGCTGATTGTATATCTCAACATGACAAAAACACCTTCCGTATAGCAGTTGCATCATGACGAAGAACAATTTATGTTTTCATTTTTCCAGCACCATCGTCTCGAGATAAATCCCAGGGAAATGGGACACAAGACCAGACTAATGAAGACAGCAGAACTGCAACAGCACGCCCTGCGGCCGCCCCAGAACCGCCGAAGGTCCGCCACCCTCCAAACGTCCTCCTCCTGAGTTCGATGGGTCGCAGCGGGTCGAGCTTCCTGGGCGGCCTCCTGAACTCTCAGCCCAAGTCCTTCTACATCTTCGAGCCGCTGCACCGTCTGGAGGCGTGGGGCTTGCTGTCAGACGCCGTGGCGCGGGAGACCTTCACGCAAATCGTCAGCTGCAACTTCACCGGCTCTCTCCTCGATGGGTTGGCGTCGGAACCGGACTTCGCCATCCGCACTCCTTCCGCTTACTCTTGCAAACACACAAAAAAGGCAAACCAGACCTGTTTCGACGCCAAAAAACTGAAGCAAGCGTGTGACAAACTGCCCATTAAAATCATCAAGACTATTAGAACGAGAGTGGCGTGGTTGGAGCCCCTCCTGCGGGACCCGAAGGCTAATCTCCTGGCCATCCACTTGGTGCGGGATCCGAGGGCGTCTATCATATCGGCCATCGAGCGGGAGTGGAACGTAAGGCCCGAGAGGAAGTGCAGGGAGTTGGAGGACGACCTGCTCAGCGGTCTCCAGCTCGACAAGTTACTGCCGGGAAGGTCAGTTTGTTTGGGTTGATGGGTATATATATATATATATATATATATATATATATATATATATATATATATATTTATGTACATATATGTATATATATATATATATTATGTATATGTACATATATGTATATTATGTATAAGTATATAAATATTGATAGATAGATAGACACGCACACGCACACGCACACGCACACGCACAACTGCACACGCACACGCACACGCACACCACACACACACACACACACACACACACACACACACACACACACACACACACATACACACATGAGTGAATGTGTGTGTGAGAGAGATCGAGGTAGAGAGAGGTCGAGGTAGAGAGAGG
>NC_051389.1:20616268-20618768 GCF_015228065.2 Penaeus monodon
AGGGAGAAGGGGGGAGAAAAGAGGGGAGGAGAGGGAAGGGGAGAGAGAAAGGGAGAGAGGGGAGGGAGGAAGGGGAAGAGGGGGAGGAGAGAGAGGAGGGAGTGAAGAGAGGGGGGGGAGGGAGGGAAAGGGAGAGAAAAAGAGGGGGAGGGGAGAGGGGAGGGGAAAAGGGGAAAAGGGGGAGGGGGGGAGGGGAGGGAGGGGGGAGAGAGAGGGGGAAGGGAGGGGGAGAGGGAGGAGGGAGAGGGAGAGGGAGAGGGGAAGGGGGGGGGGGAGGGGGGGGGAGAAGGGAAGGGAAAGAGAAAAAAGGGAAAGGAAAAGGGAAAGAGGGGGGAGGGAAAGAAAGGTTGGGGGAACGAGAGGGGAAGGGAAAGGGGAAAGGGGGGAAAGGAAGGGAAGGGGGGGAGAAGGGGGGGGAGAGGGGGGGGAAAGGGGGGGAAGGGGGAGCAGAGGGAGGGAAGAGAGAAAAAAGGGGGAAAGGGGAGGGGGGGAAGGGGAAGGGGAAGGGGGAAAAGAGGGGAGAAAAGAAAGGGGAAAAGGAGAGAAAAGGGGGAGGGGGAGAGGGGAAGGGGGGGGGGAAGGGGGAGGGAGAGAGAGGGAGAGGGGGGAGAGAGGGGGGGGAAGGGGAGAGGGGGGGAGGGGGAGAAAGGGAGAGAGAGGGGGGGAGGGAGGGAGAGGGGAGGGGGGGGGGAAAAGGGGGGGAAGAGAGAGGGGGGGGGAGGGGAGAGGGAGAGGGGAGGGGGGAGAGGGAGGAGAGGGGGGGAGGGAAGAGAGGGGAAGAGAGGGGGGGAAAAGGAGAGAGAGGGAGAGGGGGGAGGGGGGGGAGGGGAGAGAGAGGAGAGAGAGGGGGGGAGGGAGAGAGAGAGAATGAGAGAGGGAGGGGAGGGGAGGGGGAGAGAGAGGAGAGAGAGGGGGGGGAGGGAGGGGAGAGAGAGAGAGAGAGGGGGGGGAGAGAAGGGGAGAGAGAGAGGGGGGGGAGGGAGGGGGGAGAGGAGGGAAAAGGGGGGGGTGGGGGAGAGAGGAGAGGAGAGAGGGGGGGAGGGAGAGAGAGAGAGGGGAGAGGGGGGGGGGAGGAGAGAGGAGGGAAGGGGGGGGGGGAGGAAGAGAGAGGAGGAGGGGGGGGGGAGGGAAAGAGAGAGAGAGGGAGAGAGGGGGGGGGGGGAGGGAGGGGGGGGGGAGGGGGGGGGGGAGGGGAGAGGGGGAGAGAGAGAGGAGGGGGGTGGGGGGGGGAGAGGAGGGGGGGGGGAGAGAGAGAGAGAGGGGGGGGGGAAGGGGGAGAGAGGGAGAGAGGGGGGGGGGGGAGAGGGAGAGAGAGAGAGGGGGGGGGAGGGAGAGAGAGAGAGAGGGGGGGGGGGAGAGGAAAGGGGGGGGGGGTGGAGGAGGAGAGAGAGAGAGAGAGAGAGAGGGGGGGGAGGGGGAGAGAGAGGAGAGGGGGGGGGGGAGGGAGAGGAGAGAGGAGAGAGGGGGGGGGGGAGGGAGAGGGGGAAGAGGGGAGGGGGGGGAGGAGAGGGGAGAGAGAGAGAGGGGGGGGAGGGGAGAGAGAGAGAGAGAGAGGGGGGGGGAGGGGGGGAGGGGGGGAAGGGGAACGGGGTGGAGGGAGGGGGAAAAGAAAAAGAGGAGAGGGGGGGGGGGGGGGAGGAGAGAGAGAGAGAGAGAGGGGGGGGAGGGAGAGAGAGGAGAGAGAGGGGGGGGAGGGGGAGAGAGAGGAGGGGGGGGGTGGAGGGGAGAGAGAGAGAGAGAGGGGAAGGGGGGGGTGGAGGGGGGAGAGAGGGGAGAGAAAGGAGAGAAGAGAGAAGAGGGGGGGGGGGGAAGGGAGAGAGAGAGAGAGAGGGGGGGGGGGAGAGAGGGAAAAGAGAGGGGGGGGGGGAGAGAGAGAGAGAGGGGGGGGGGGGTGGGAGAGAGAAAAAGAAAAAGAAGAGGGGGGGGGGGGGGGGAGAGAGAGAGAGAAGGGGGGGTGGGGGGGAGGGAAGGGGGGAGAGGAGAGGAAGGGGGGGGGGGGGAGGGGAGAAGAGGGAGAGAGAGAGGGGGGGAGGAGAGAGAGAGAGAGAGAGAAGGGGGGGGGGGGGGAGGAGAGGAGAGAGAGAGAGGGGGGGGGGGGGAGGGAGAGAGAGAGGAGGAGGGGGGGGTGAGGAGAGAGAAAAGGGGGGGGGGAGAGAGAGGAGAGGGGGGGGGGGGGGGAGAGAGAAGAGAGAAGAGAGAGAGAGGGGGGTGGAGAGAGAGAGGGGGAGAGGGAGGGGGGGGGGGGGGGGGGGAGAGAAGCGAGAGAGAGGGGGGGGGGGGGGGGGAGGAGAGGGGGGGGGAGGGGGAGAGAGGAGAGAGAGGGGGGGGGTGGGGGGGGGGAGAGAGAGGGGGGGGGGGGGAGGAGGGGAGAAGAGGGGGGGGGGGGGGAGAGAGAGGAGGGGGGGGGGTGGAGAGAAGAGAGAGGGGGGGGGGGGAGGAGAGAGAGAGAGAGAGGGGGGGAGAGAGGGGGAGGGGGGGGGGGAGAGAGAGAGAGAGAGGG
>NC_051389.1:20666268-20668768 GCF_015228065.2 Penaeus monodon
TCTCGATCTCTCTGTCTATTTGTCACTGTTTCTCTCTATCTAACTGTCTATCGTGCATTTAATCATCTATATAGTAATGTCTTATCTATTCAGGCACTCATCTAATACCTATCATTTTTTTGTTTTCCTGTATTCATCTACCGAGTCTATTATCTAGCTTATCTACTATCTATCTATCTATGCTATCTATCTATTATCTATATATATATCTATCTATCCTATATATATATGCGTGTTTGTGTCGCGTGTGTTGTGTGTGTGTGTGTGTGTGTGTGTGTCTGTGTGTGTGTGTATGTGTGTATGTGTGTATGTGTGTGTGTTCCGGGTGTTAATTTGTTGTGTGTGTGTGGGTGTGTAGTGTGTATGTGTGTGTATGTGTGTCTTTGTGTGTGTGTGTTCTGTAGTGTCTGTGTCGTGTGCGTGTGGTGTGTGTCATGGGTGTACATATATATATATATATAATTATATATGATATATAATATATTATAATATATATGTGTCGTGTGTGGCTGTGTTGTTGTGTGTGTGTGTGTGTGTGTGTGTGTGTGTGTGTGTGTGTGTGTGTGTGTGTGTGTGTGTATGTGTGTGTTTATGTGTGTGTGTGTGTGCAAAGAGACCGAGAGGAAGAAGAAGGAAAGCAAACAGAAAAAAACCCTCAAAAAGAAGTCGAATGACTATCACACAAAAGCAGACCGAAAGAAAACGGCAGATACACGTAAGCGTATCCATAATCCAAACCGGGAGATGCCACCAACCGCTCAAAAATCTCTTCTTTATAAACCTTACCAGGTGCTGTTCTTTAATCGTCGCATGACAAGAGTCTCAATGCATGCCAATCGATTTCTGCTCAGGCAACGTTGTCTTTTGCATGGCGAGTTGTCAGGCTCGTTGCTATATACTATAAAGGAGAGTTTTTAAGGGAGGTTGCACTGTTATCGAGTTCTTGCTGTCATATTCTGCGTGTATGTGAGGTTATATGTTATGTTAGCACTTATTTGTTCTTGTTGCTAAGTGATATTATATTATTATTATTATTATTCTTATTATTATATTATTATTATTATGATTATTATTATATTATTATTTTATTATTATTATATCATTATTATTATTACTTATTATTATCATTATTCTATTATCATTTCATTATTATTCATTATCATTATATTATTATTATTATTATTATTATTATTATTATTATCATTCTATTATTATTTTATTATATATTGTTGTTGTATATTATATATTATTATTATTATTATTATATTATTATTATATTATATTATTATTATTATTATTATATTATATATTATCATTATCATTATCATTATCATATCATTATCATTATTCTATACATTATTATTATTAATTATCATTATTATTATTATCATCATATATTATATTATTATCATATTTATTACATTCATTATTATATTATTGATAAATTGATTGTATTGTTATTAATTTTTAGCAGCGACTAATTTTTTGATTAATGACCATTCTAGCTACTTTCTCGCCTGGTCTCTCTTTTTGTCTGTCTATCTCTCCATCAGGCTATCTATCCATCTTTTGTTGTGTATATGTATTGATGTATGTATCGGATGTAATGTTACGTATGGATGTATGTTATGTATGTATGTATGTGGGTATGTCTGTATTGTGCGTTATATGATGCATGTATGTATGTTTGCACTCACCATTTGTCATTCTGTTTCTGCACCCATCTCTTTATACCCTATCCGCTATTTACTCGTACATATGTCTATCTTTCTATTTTTATTCTACAACGGATTACCTTTATCTCATTCTGCTGAACACATTCTGTCCCTCTCCCTACCCGCATTATGACTATGCACACCTACCCAGATTACTTCCTTGACGGCCCACCCTCTCTACACGGCGAAGAGCCAAAAGCCACAATAACCCCCTTTCTCGCGCCCTCCTTAACCGACACACCGATCTGACAATGTCACACACGGGTTCCGGGTTTCGGTCGGGGGGGGGCGGTGTTGTCGGGGCTGTGTGTGTGGTTGTTCGACAGCCGCGCCAGCAGGGCCAAGTCGTGATTAATAGTGTCCCCGCCGTAACGTAAACGAGCGAAGGGAGCGCTAATTATGGCAGATGTTTTTTTAAAATTAATGACGGCGGGAACGACCAGGCCTTCCCCCCCTTTTCTTACCCTTTTCGTTTGTGCCTCTGGCCACCAACAGTTGGCGGAAGCACCCCTCCTCCACTCTCCTCCCCCCCCCCCTCCCTTTCCCCTCTCCCCTCCTAGCCATAGTGACTAACGCGAAAGAGAAAGAAGGCCAGGTTCGGACACCGCATTGATTCGTTGGCATTGTGGATTCGTTCGTTTACGATTCGAACTCACCGCCACGTCAAGCGATGGTGAAAGGTGAATATAGACAGACCATAAACATTACGGAACTTATGGTTCTGATTGGTCCATAATTGGAGGTAAGGTCTGCGGGCGGTTGGGGGAGCAGGAAGGTCCCAAGGC
>NC_051389.1:20678768-20686268 GCF_015228065.2 Penaeus monodon
CCATTCGGCACCGCGGCCCCATACATATATTATATTATGAGATTATTATATATTATATATATATATTATATAATATATTACATATATACACATATAAATAACATTTATAATACAATTACACACACCACACACACACACACACACACCACCCCACCCCCCACACCACCCCACACACACAACACTCACACACACACACACACACCACACACAACGCAACACACACACACACAACACACACGCACACACACACACAATATATTATTATACTATATAATATATATATATATATAATATATATATATATATATATATATATATATAATATATATACACATATTTTGTGGCATTTGTTTCATTTGGTATCTGTGTATGGTGAATCGGTGGTCGGCCACCATTCATTAAACCTGCCCATCAGTCCGTTAAGTCTGCACGTACGTAATTCCCTCAAGCAAAAGTGTCTCGCCAACAGTTAAAAAATGAGTGTGCTTCCCGACCCTACATAATAACATTCCTCTCGTGAAAATCGTCTTATCGGACTAAATTAATTCAGCTAAGACAAAGGAAGCTAATGAAAGCCTCTCATTACCATCGTGCAAGCGTGAAAGCGAAGACGCGGCAATGAAAGAAGGTCTGGCTGTTTCTTATGCAGGTCTTGCGGAGGGGGGTGGGGGTGTAAAAATCTGACCTTCGGCTCTGGTCTGCGTGGTTGATGCGCCTGCCATATTTCCCTTTTGAAATGCTTTTTTTTTTTTTTTTGTTTTTTTTTGTTTTTTAAGAATCTGTGTTTTCTTGGGGAGTAGGGGGATGTGGGTAATTTGGGAGGGATATCTGTTATTGTTTGTTATATGCGCGCGTCGTAATACATTAAGTTATATGTGTGTCATTCATGATATACATACATATAATCACACACACACACACACACACACACACACACACACACACACACACACACCACACAACACACAACACACACCAAATACACGGAAACAAACACACAAAACAAAGGGAGATTCTGCAAAAACACACAAGAACACATAATTCGTGATAGAACCACTGTTATGAGAAGAAAAGATCACACCCTAGACGTATGTCATTATGTGTTATTGTATTAGATATGCAAAGAAGAATTACAGATTTTTATTAAGTTTACATCAATGTCCTAGATCCTGTTGGTATCCGAAGCTTCGATCATGGTCGAAGGAGAGAGAGAAAAACGAAGAGAAGAAGAAGTTCATACTCTCTCCTCTGAAGACAAACCACACCGCGCACTCATATATAATTAGGGATTGTTAGGAAGAAATAATAATAAGCCCATTTTGAGTGAGTCGATATTACGGACAAAGACCGAAATAAAAAGGAGGGAAGCGTAATTAGGAAGGCAACCAGCGGATAATACTATGCTCGTAATACCGTAGATCCGGCCATCATGAATTTCTCATGTAAAGTGACGGAGAACTAAGTGAGGGGAACACAAATATTTCTCGCTTCTCGGTCTCTCTCTCTCTCTCTCTCTCTCTCTCTCTCTCTCTCTCTCTCTCTCTCTCTCTCTCTTCTCTTTATTCACGTGTCTTTCCGGCGTCCTTTTCTCTCGCTATCTCTGTCTTGTCTCTGTTTCTGCCTGTCTGCTGTCTGTCGCCTCTCCTCTCTCTCTCTCCCTTTCTCTCTTATTCACTGTCTTTTCCGACGTCATTATTCTCTTAATCTAATATCAAAAACTCGCTTACTTTCCATTTATCTATTCCATCAATAGTAAAACCTAACAAAAGAAACTACCGAAATCACAGAAAAAGAGAAGACCAAACAAACTCTCCCACGTCTATAAGTCCAGGTGCGGTGTTCTCCTAAAAATAAAAACACTCTCATTTTCCATTCGAAAGAGGAAATCATTCTTCCTGGAGTTAGCTCGTTAATTTGGTTCCGGTCTTTAATGGGCAGCAGTTAGTTTTTCTACTGTGCATGGTCGGCAGAATGTTTAGAGGGAGGGTGGTGGAGGAGAGGAGTGGATGGAAAGAATAGATAATGGATAGTGATAGATAGATAGTTAGATATATATAGATAGATAGAGATAGATAGATTAGATAGATAGATAGATAGATGAGAGAGAGAGAGAGGGCACATACAAATATATGTATATAATGTACATGACAGTATATGCATTCTACACAAATTCACACATAATCTAAAGCTAGAGCGTCTAGCTATATATCTATCTATTTATCTATCAGGTGGCAACTATCTCCCTTTACACACACACACACACACACACACCACACACACACACACAACACACCACCACACACACCACACACACACACCACCACACACACCACACACTCAAATCATATACAATACAAACACATATAACGTATAACATTACATACAGACATTACATGCCATACATACATACATACATACATATATATAAACATGTAGGTATACATATATATCCTACATTAAACATCAATACCGGGGGAAAACAGGAGATCAAAGCGAAGCAAAAAAGAGTGGCAACGCACCGAACTGCATCCTCCCGGGCGAAAAGGCTCTTCCCTCGCCTCGTATTAGCAGCAGCTAATCCCAAAATAAAATCATAATGTATTCCTGAGTGTTTTTCACTTTATCATTTCGCCAGGTAAATCATCTGACGTGATAATAATGGGTATCGCCATTAGCTGCATTGAACTGGAAATAATTCATGTTAACGTGAGCCTGAAATTAACTGGCTAGTATTCGTCTGTATTTGAACTGGAAATAATTCAGTAAGTTAACGTCGAGCCACTGAAATAATTGGCTAGTTTATCTGTTTACGATTATCAGACTGAGGGAAGTCGTTCGGGTGTGGAAAGGGTGTTGGGGGAACTTTTTGGGGGGGTACCTACCTGTCTGATAATAGTTATAGGATAAACGATGATAAAAAGATGATAATGAATTATGATAATAATAAATGATGGTAATAATGATACGATGGTGAATAATGATGAGGAGAATAAGTGGGGATGACAAAATAAATGGACAATAATAGTTAAAGATGAAATGACTATAAGGCTAATGAATATTGATGGATAGTGAATGATGAGAAATGACAATGAAGATAATGTATTAATAACGATAATAAAAATTGAAGCTACTGAATTATGATTATGATGAATATGGTGGAAATTGATAATCAGATAATAAATAGTGGACGATAAGATAACGATGTAAAAAAAAACTTTTAATTTGATGGCAACGAAAAATGATAATGCTGTGACGATAATGATAATAATGGTAACTATAATGATAAGTACCAATTTATCATGAAGGACTATATGGCAAAGATAGTGATAAAAATAAGAGGTCAAATATTAATGACTATCATAAAATAACATTATAATGAATTCGTATTATTGATAATGATAGTAATTCGTTACATAATTCTTTATGATGTCAGGATAATAATTGCTTATTAAGAGAAAAAAACAAGAAGTATAATTTTGATAAAATGAAATACATAGACAAAAAATAAGTATATCAAACAAGAACATTGACAGGTACTGTGGATAATAATAATTATTAATAATAATAACAATAATAATAATAATAATAATGATAATAATAGTATAATAATGATAATTAGTAAATAATAACAACAACAATAACTAAATATCATAATATTCATAAATAATAATATAATAATACCAATCATCATATATTTAATTATAATAATGCATAATGATGAGCGATAAATTAGAATAATAATAATACTAAAATAATAATAATAATGATAATAATAATAATAAAATAATGATAATAATATAATGATAAACAACAACAACAACGACACAATAAGAAAATGATAATAATAATGCCAATAATAGTAATAATAATAATAATAATTAATACATTAATATGATGATAATAGTAATGATAGGAGTAGTAGTAGTAGACAACAAAAACAGCAACAATAGTTAAACGATAATGACAATGATGACAAATAATAATGTTAAAAATGATAACGATCGTAGCCAATAATAATGATAACAACAATAAGATAACGATAACAGACTAATGATAATGATAGTAATGGAGAATAATAAAAAAATAGTTGATAATTAGTGGTAAATGATAATGATAATAACAATAATAATAATAATAAGGGATAAGAATAATAAGAATTATTAATAATAATAATAATAATGATTAAATGATATGGGTAATAAAACACAAGCCATATTAATAATAGTCGTAATAATTATGATATTTGACAATAATAAGATAGTAATAACATTAACAATAATAATTAGTAATTAAAATAATAATAATAATAATAATATAATAATAATAATAATAATAAGAATAAATAATAATAACTAAAATAATAATATAATAATGATAAATCATCATAACAACAATAATAATTGTCATGATAATAATAAAACCATAATAAAAAAGTAAGGATTATGAAATACTAATGAAAATGATAATGATAATAATATAGCATGGATAATGATTATAATAATATGATGATAATAGCAATAATGTCAACAACAATAATGATAATGATAAGCACTACCGATTAATGATAATGAAATGAATAATAACTATGAAAATAGTAATGATTAGTATATGATGAATGATAATAATAATGATGATAGTAATAATAATAATGATAAAAAAATAATAATGTAATAATAGGGACAACAACAACAAACAACATAATAATAATGATAATAATAATAGGAATAATTAATAATGATACTAATATATAATAATAATAATGGATAATAATAAAATAATGATAATAATAATAATTATAAGATAATAATAATAACACCCTCCCTCCCCCCCCCACATAATGATAATAATGATAATAACGATGATGCTAATAATGATAAAAAAATCATAACAATGAAGCTTAATAATAAACAATATAATAATGATAATAATAAGATGATGATAATGATAATAGCAGTGATGATAATAATGAAGATAGTGTTAATGATGATAATGATATAAACAATATTAATAATGATACGAATAAACAACAGCAAATTCATGATATGATGATATACTACTACTACTAAAGATAATAATAATACTAATCATAATGATATAATAATAATAATAAAATAATAATAATTCATAATTAGTAATAATAAATAAGATAATAAACAATAATAACACCAGAGAATGATAAAAAGATATTGAAAAAGTTATGGATATCACTACTATTACAGTCACTACGAACCGACAGCAAAATATAACATAACAACAACCAACAACAAACAACAAAATATTAATGTCTATAATGCTAACAATCAAAAGATTGAAATTAATAACCCATAATTACAGCAATATTTACGGATCATAGTAACAACTGTATGGACGATAATATAGGAAGTGATACTGGTGACTATTATAATGATAATGATGACGATGATTATGATGATGATGATTATAATGATGACTATGATGATGATGATGATGATGATGATGATGATGATGATGATGATGATGATGATAATGTTGGACGGATGAGCGTATATAATAAATGAATAGTACATTATGCAGGAACCGCGGAAAAAATAAATCCCACTTCAAACCCAGCCAAAAAATACATTTTAATCACCGATTGTGTGAAAGTTAAATCTAAAATGGGGGGAGGAAATTCTAATTCTTCTTTTTGCTTCCACGATCCGTCACTCCGTGGGGACAAAAGAAAAGAAAAAAAAAAGAGAAAAATATTATTAATAATTGGCTTAGCTCCCAAAATCATTCCATTCAATTTATATTTTCGGATCAATACAGCTCGTGGCAGATACTTGACAGTCTAGCTGTTGTATGATAAATCATTGTTGCCAGGTCAGAAATGGCAAACAACAAAATAAAACTACAACAGAACAGCGCCAAAACGATTATTTTTCTTTACTATTGTGTTTGTATCATTGACTAGATGAATATGAGAATTACTTGATGCGTTTGGATATCTCTGCATGTTTTGATATGTCTCATTCTCTATTCTATTCTTTTATTGTTAGTGTATATTTGTGTTTCCAAGGAGAGACTTTATCGGCTTTATATCGTCTTTCCAATCTTTCGTATCTGTCTGTCGTTTGATCATGGAGATATGTCAGTCTGTATGGGTCTGTACGTGTGATGTTTGTCTGTGTCTGTAGGTATCGCGCTCTCTGACGAGAGAGCGAAAAAGAGAGAGAGAAGAGATAGAGAGAGAGAGAGCGAGAGAGAGAGATAGAGATAGGGATCGAGTCGGTCGATCATCTGTCTATTAACCTTTGAGACGGGCTAACAGATCCCGTACGCTCTCTATGTCGTACGAACTTAGAAAGAGGCGATAGTATCATATGGCTCGTTCTCCCTTCTCTCTCTCTCATCTCTCTATGTCTCGGTCGCTCTTCTCTCTGTCCATCTGCTCTCTTCTCTCGCTCATCTCTATCTATCTCTTTCCCTCCTCTCTCTCTCTCTCTCCCTCCTTCTCTCTCTTCTCTCTCTCTCTCTTTCTCTCTCTATCGCTCTCTCCATTCTCCCTCTCTCTCTCTCTCTCTCTCTCTCTCTCTCTCTCTCTCTCTCTCTCTCTCCTCACTCCGCTCTCTCCCCCTCTTCCCCCCCTTTCTTCTCTCTCTATTTTTCTCACCTCTCGTTTAAGCCAGATAGGACGGCTAACGTTCTTTTCCCTTCCCTCTCTGCCCCATTATTATGAATTCTTCGGTTATTGATTCGTCTTGGGCACCTGTTATAGTACTTTCTCACTTGACGGGAAATACAGAAAGAGGTCTTGATCACAATGTAATGTGTGTTCTCTGTTTTATTCATTCATTTTGTTATTGCTTAATCCCTTTTTCATGTAGGCCCAATCCCCCCCCCCACAAGACTTTCGTGGAATAACAGGGCCAAAGATTTGTGGATAAGAGGAAAAGTGTTTGCGGTTATACACAGAAGGAGAGAGGGGGGGAGGGTGAGGGAGAGAGAGGAAGAGAGAGAAGAGAAGAGAGACGAGAAGACTGGAAGAGATGAGAGAGAGGAGAGAGAGAGAGAGAGAGAGATGAGTAGAGAAGAGAGATGAGGAGAGAGATGAAGAGAGGAGGAGAGAGAGAGAGAAAGAGAGAGAAAGACACAGAGAGAGCGAGGAGTAGAGAAGAGAGATGAAGAGAGAGAGAGAGAGATGAAGAGAGAGGGAGAGACGGGAAGAGAGAGAGCGAGAGAGAAATATATCTATAGAGAGAGGTGAGTGAGAGGACGAGGGGGAGGGAGGGGAGAGGAGAGAGAGAGAGAGATGAGGGGGAGGGAGGGAGGGAAGGATAGGGAGAGGGGAGAGAGAGAGAGAGAAGAGAGAGAGCGAGAAGAGATAGAGAGAGAGAGAGAGACGAGAGAGGAGAGAGTCGAGGACCGAGAGAGAGAGAGAGATAGATAGAGAAAGAGAAAGAGAAAGAGGGGTGGAAAGGGAAAAGAGAAAGAGAAAAGAGAAAGAGAAATGAGAGAGAGAGAGAGAGAGGAGAAAGA
>NC_051389.1:20691268-20703768 GCF_015228065.2 Penaeus monodon
CACACACACACACACACACACACACACACACACACACACACACACACACACACACACACACACACATAATATAAATACAGCCACACTTATTCACATACAGCCACAGATGTATAAGCAAATACGGGGTGCACACAACCTTAGAAACAGCCAAAGCGATATGAACACACCATAAGCCAAGTGTACCAACACAAAAAAAAGTAATACTAACCATATATAACCATACCCCACATGGAGAGATACACTGCACACAAACAAATAGATCACATGCAGAAAAGTAAACTACCAACGGAATAAGTACGCCACAGCCTAACAAGTACACAGCTCACAAACAAGCAAACCAAGCCAAGCAAATATACCACACACAAACAAATAGATGCATATAATTATACTACATATAAACAAGTGTACCACATAACAGATAAATATTCCACACACAAATATACCAACGCACAAAAGAGTATTCCACAGCAGACACAAACAAGTAAACTACATATAATCAAGCATACCAAAACACAAAAATATATAACACACGCAAACAAACTTACCCCCCCCCCCACCTAAACAAGCATACCCCCGCACAAACAAGCTAATCACCACAAAAACAAGTACTTGGCACGCAAACAAATAACCACACATTTTATCAGCACCGAACAATAAGTCACGATAAAAAACGATAACGAGATACTCAGCATCACTCCGCTGGCGAAATCCCACACCAACAGTTGCCCACAAATCTCTTACGCTGGTTATTTGATGCGATTAAGTTGCTGCCTGATCGTCTAGTGTAATTAATGCCGATTAACGTTATCCGATTTAGGACTATTACGATTACAGCTTGTGGATTCGGGTTTTAAAATTTCGATGTTTGCTTTGGGCTACGAAATGATTTTTTTCTATATTTGTTGGATTAGTTTTCCATTAAAAAATACAATGAAAGGGATGATGATAACATTCAATAGTAATAATAGTAATAATGATGATACAAATCAAATAAATAGAAAAATAATGCTAATGCTAGCGCTAATGTTTGTGATGATAATAACAAGAAATACGATAAGATAATAATAGTAGCAATATATTACTGTTACTACCATTATTGATACTGTTACTACTAACGATAAAGGTAATGATACCGATGATAATAATGATAGTGATAATGACAATAATAATGTAATATAATAATGAGAATGATAATAATACTGATGATGATGATAACAATAATAATAATAATAATTAATGATAATATAATGGTGATAATAATGATAATTATAATAATAATAAAACAATAATTGTAATGATGATAATAATGATAGTAATAATAATGTTCGTAATAGTAAAAAATAAGAGAATGGTAATAATAACAATAGCAATAATAGTGAAAATAATTTTAATAATAATAATAATGATAATAATAATAATAATAATAGTAATAATAATAATAATAATAATAATAATAATAATAATAATAATAATTGTCCGTGGTTTCTTTGCTTTATTCTTATTTAGCATTAACCTTTGGTTCTTTAGGGTATCCACTGGAATAGATTATCTCAGGGTATATTCCGTTAGAGAGATGTTCGTGGATGTTCCAGGCCACGAAGGTCATTCATCCGGGGTAGGAGAGCCCGCAAAAGCCCAGGGTAGTCACTGGTAGAGCGGGATGCAGCTGTCAGCATTAAGCCCGCTACAAATAGTGGCTGCAACAAATGGTTCAAGGGAGTGAAAAATAGTTATATTCCTCATGCCACTTCACAGCACTTCATTTCACTTCACTCTAATTACTTCATCTCACACTCCACCAATCGTTATATATATATACATGTACAAACGAAATTAAGGAAAATTAAATCAACTTCCAATGTGTTCAGGTGTTGAGCTCGGAGTAGAATGGCAAACCACGGAATGGCAGCCGACGACGATGACTAACATGAGGCTTTGGTGGAGTCGAAGATGCCATCCGAGAGCAGAGGCGAACCAAAAAGACACTTACACTTCATACGCACGCCACATACATATTCGCACAATTATTTACAAGAAATAGTAAAACCATCACTATGAATACCAAAAAACCCTTTACAATTATATTAATAATAATAATAATAATAATTATTATTATTGTTATTATTATAAAAACAATAGTAATGATAATAATGATAATGCCGGTAATGCTAATGATAATGATAATAATATGATAATAATAATAATAATGATAATGATGATGGTGATGATGATAATGGTGTTGATAAGAACAATAACAATAATTATAATAATAAGTGATAATAATAATGATAATACTAATAATTATAATAATAATTATAATATTAATAATTATAATAATAATGATAATAAAAAGTAATAATAATAATAAAAATAATGTAATGATAATAACAACAAAGGTAATAATAATAGTAATGATAACGATAACAATAAGGATCATGATAATGCAGAAATTGTAAAGATAACACAATTACAATAATAATGACAACATTAATAGTAATAATAGTAATGATAATGATAATGATAGCAATAATGATAATAACAATAATGATGATAATAATGATAATAATAATAGTAATAATAACAATAATAAGAATAATAACAGCTATGATAATAGTAATAATAATAATAATAATAATATATAAATGATATCATGATCGCAATAACAATAACAACAACTATACAAGTACATAGTAATAAAAATAAGATAAAATAATGACACTTATAATGATGAGATAAATAATAATAGCATGATATAATAGTAATAATGACAATAAAAATACGATGTATTAAAAGTATGACATATAATGAATGATAATAATGATCAGGATGATAATAATAATGACAATAACAATAATTATAATAATGACAATAACAATAATTATAATAATGACAATGCTATAATGATAGTAATCATAATAGCAATGATAATGATAAAAACTATGATCATAACAATATTCTAAATTTATAAAAAGAAAAAAAAACGAGAAAAAAATAGTTGGTCCAAGTACTTTACATAATAACTACATCCATATAACTATATCTTTGCTTTAAAGTATGAAAATTTTTAACATTGATGTTATTTACAATTCAGTACTGAATGATATCCTTTAGATGAAAACTCTGTTATCGGCGAAAAGATAATTTGTAAGCAGAAATAATCTCTTCTTTTCCCATCTAATTCCCTCTCACTTTTCTCATCTCTCTCATCGAAATCCTCCTTTTCTCTCTCTCGACCTCTTTTTTCAAACCCTTCTCTCGCTATATAGATATCATTTGAAGCTATGATATATCTGCACTTTCTGTTCTATATATACCTATATCTATATCTACCTCTACAGCCCTATCTTTTTTCTCTTTTTCCCTTAAATCTCATTATAGCATATATATCATATGTATGCATATATATATATATATAATTAAATATATATATATATATATATATATATATTAATATATATGTTATTCTATATATTAAATAAATAATAATATACATACAGCATAACAAAACCCATGACACTACACACAAAACACACACACACACACACACACACACACACACATATATATATATATATATATATAATATATATATATATATATATTATATACAAATAATATAATACACAACACGACACACAAGTTTGTAGTGTGTAATTGATATGTGAATCTATTATTATCATATATATATATTATATATATATATAACACTACTATATACATATATATTAATTAATATTATTATATGTATAATAATATTATATATATATATATATATATAGATATATATATATATATATATATATACACATACACACACACACACACACACCACACACACACACATAATATATATATCACATATATAATATATATAATATATATATTATATTAATATATATATATATATATATTATATTTGTTGTCGAGTTGTTGTTATCAACTAGTGCGTTTCTTGTTATTATAGAGACTGGCTACATCGTCTATCTCGGTTGACGGCGGTATAAGTCACTTAAAGCCCAGGATGATGTCTCTCGCCATACAATATTTTTGCCGTCGTATCTCGTCTGTTAAGCCGTGCTGGATTTCATAGTAGTGTGTGTGTGTGTGTATCATCTTCATAATACTAAGAGTTATCTTGCAGAACAGCATGGTATATTTGTAGAGGGCACGCATTCTAGTCGTAAATTGGCCATTTCCTTTCCGCATCGATTTTGACCTTAGCATGCAGCGAGTATTCAAAACTTGCAGCCGCGTCAACTGAGAGCGGTTTAGCTGATGCCCCTCTACTGCAACTACCGTGATAGGTATTCGGCCTAGGACTACGAGGGAGTTACCAAGGGGTGCCAATACAAAAAACCCCCGAGGAGTAATTTTCATTTCAGCTGCCAAGGTGGGCCAACAAAGGTCCATACTTGGCTTACTAAGATTCCACTATGAAAATCTGACCGATGTTACGCAACTAGTGTTTGTCCCTACTTTTTTAAAACTTGGGAGTGTACAAAATGGTAATACTTGGGGATCCCTTTTACTACGGGTAAAAAAAAAATACTCATTTTTAAATCTTTCCAATTCCCCTCCAGGGCGTTCTTCATTTTCCCAGGATTTCCTTTTCTTCTTGCCCCTGGGGCCTTTTTCATGACCTCCCGGGGGGACATGAAAATTTTTATATAAATATGCCACGCACCACACCCCACAACCCCACACAAACCCACACCACACCCCCCACACACACAGACACACACCCCAACCCCCCACACAAAACCCCTACACACAAAACACACCCCCACAACACACACAAAACCCACAAAACACATCCACACACACACACCAAAAAAAAACAAAATATAACATATTTTATATATATTTTAATATATTATATATATATATATTATATATATATATATTTTATATATATTATATATATATAAATTTTTTGGGAAATGCCACTATCAGTAAATGTCGACTTTTTGGCACGTTTGGGTTTCTACTCCCGGTAAGTCAGTCCCTGGGCGAAAAAAACGTGAGTAGAAAGCTTTTCCCCAAACACAGGCTTCCTCTCCCCCAAACGAACTGATGGTCCAAAGGGGGCAAAGACCGATAGGGTTTTTGGCACCAAAGGCTCACAGCAGTTGCGAACGGGGGTCGCATGCAACAATGAACGGGCCCTCGGGGGCCCCGGGCTGCGGATTCTCCCCCCGGGGTTGACTCTTAAATCCTTTTCATCTTATAGTTTACAAAAGGGCCCAGGGGCTGTTTTAAAAAGGGTTGACACCCTTTACCCTTTTGCCCATAAAAACCAAACACAAAACACACACAACACACACAAACCACACACAAACACCACACAAAAACACAAAAACCACACACACCACCACACCCCACACAAAACACACACACACCCCACACCACAAATATTTTAATTTTAATAATAATAAATAATATATATAAAATAGTATATATAATATATATTTATCCCCAAAAAAAATTTTTGCTAATGTGAAATTTAAAAACAACCCAAATTATAAAAGTAACTTGTGTTCCAAATAAAAAATTTTCATTAAAACAACCCCGATTAAAATCACAGCCTTTTTTTTACAAAAAAAAAAAATTGCTTACTTTACATCAGAAAGGAAACCCACTCTCCCCCTTTCCCACAAACCAAAACCCACAACCGATATGTCTTACATTATTTAACAATGTTACCTTTAATTCACATTTGGTCATCATCTAATAAATGCTCCTAGAAATTTGAAAAAATACTTTAAATCCTTCGGGTCACCTTTTGGGTAATGAGGGGTTTAAAAACAAAACAATTTAAGGGGGGTTCCCCCAAAAAAACATTTTGCCCGGCCCCCCAGCCTTTTTTTTTTTTTTTTTTCCGGGGGCAACAAAAAAAAAAAAAAAAAGCAAAAAAATTTCCAAAAAAAAAAAAAAAAAAAAAAAAAAAAAAGAAATTTTTTTTTTTTTTTTTGGGGGGGGGTTTTCCAAACCTTAGAGCAACTATTTCGGGGGTTTTTTTTAAAATTTTTTTTTAAAGGGAATTATTATTTTAGTTTTAATGGTGGAAGATAAGTAGTGTTGGTGGGTTAAATAAGGACTTTTTACCAAAAACCACCGCACCCCAAAAAACACCCACCAATTATACCCCAAAAATAAAATTAAAAACTAAAAATTTTAAATTATTTTTTTTTGTGGGGGCCCGGGGTTTAAAAAAAAGAATAAAAAAATTTTAAAAAAAAAAATATATAGTATTTATAAAATTTTATTTTATACTTTTTATATATAAATATTATTTTTATATCTTATATATATAAAATATTTTATGATTATATATATTTAAAATATATATTTTTTATATATTATATATTATCTATATATGTATATATATAAAATATATTTTTTTAAAAAGATATATTATATTATATATATATATAATATATAATATTATTTATTTTTTTATTTTTTTTTTTTTCTGTTGCTGTCCTGCGCCCGGCCCTTTATTCCCTTAATTCTCCTCACTTGCCCCAGTTTTTCCCTGGGGGATTGAGGGCCACTTCCCGAATGTCCCGCCATAAAATAAAGGGAAAGATCGTCCCCGGGTGGTTTTCCCGGGTGCCTTCCCCAAAAGTAATTTTTTTTGACAAAGGTTTAAAAATTTCCCCCTACCCTTACTTTTTATTTATCTCATGATGGGACCCTGACAGGTGTTCCACTCTGGGGCGAAAATGGAAACCCGGGGGCTAGTGGCTAAGCGGTGGGTTCATACTCCCCTTTGGGCCAAACCTCCCTACCGGTGCAATTTACAAATTAAAACCAAGGGGTAAAATATGTGTGAGGGGGTGTGTTTGTGTGTGTTTTGTGGGTCGACATTTATTTATGTTTTTCTGTATTTTTTTGTATGTATTTATGTATGTGTTATGTTGTTCAGTATAAAATACCTAAACAAAAAAAACGTAACCCTCTTTATTACAAAAAAAAAATAAAAAAACGACCAAACCCAAAACCTTCGTGGTGCCCCAAAATGCAAAAGGGGTTTAAAAAAAGAAATTTATCACATTCTGAAAAACATACGTCCCTTTGTTTTTAAGGATCAAGAATCCCCTTTTGACTTTTTGCTCTATTAAATAATAAAAACTTAAAACACCGTCCTCTACCGCATTTTTATGGACAAAAAATAACTGTTAAAAACCCTTAATTTTTGTTACATCCCCAACCTGAAAGTCTTCCGGGGTTTACTGTATCCGATTTAGAGTTTAAACGGGCGCAACGCCCCGGGGTTTTCTAATATGCCCTGTAAATCTGATTCAATAAAGGCAAAGATAGTTAATTTAGATTGTGCTTCGTTGTTGGGCTGGTTCGGGTTATGAATTTGTTTGGGAAATCTGCACACACACACACACACAAAACAACCACACACACACACACACACACACACACACACACACACCCCACCCCAACACACCACACAAACACACAACCCCATATGGAGATCTTTCCCTTTAAACCCTGTCCTAAAGTTAAATTAAACTATAGGGTCTTCATATCAAAGAAAATATGAAAAACCAATTCAAAATGCGAAGAAAAAAAAAACTTTTAAAAAAAATTTTTCTTTTACTTCCACCTGCAATACTTCCCTTTCCATAAAGGGATAAAAAATTTTTTTAAATCGACCCCGGCCCCTGCCGTTGAAAAGATATTTTCCCAAATTTTACCTTAACGGGAAAACTTTCACGCAAGAACACGCGATAAAAGATCCAAGGGGGTAATTCCCATGCAAAGGGATGACCTTTTTATTTTGGTATTTTTTTTTTCCTTAAACTATAAAATAAAGGGAAAAAAAATACGTTTTTTAAATCTTGCTGTTTGTAAAAAAAGTCGTTTTTTCCCCCTAAAATCAAAAACAAAGGAGAGTCATAACTATTTAAAAGGGTTTTTAAAGGACAGCCCATCATATAAAACAAAAATTCATTATAAGTTTTCAAATTAAACTCTTATTTTGACAACCCTTGTAATCTACAACCCTTTTTCCCCCGCTTCCCTCCTTTCCCCTTCCCCCTCGATTTATATTATAAAGGAATAAAAGGGGGGCCTTTCCCCGCGGTCCGCTCGTTTTCCCCGGAGAAAGGTCCCTATACACACGTGTAAGTTTTTAATAGGTCTTTAACCCAGCGGAAACGTGGGGTTTCCAAGGCGACAACGTTACACTGTAGCTTTTTTATGATGCGATAAGAGAACTGTGTTTCTACCTCTGCCTTGTAAGCTCTACGTAGTCCCCTCTCTCTTTTCTCTCTCCCTCTCTTCTCTCTCTCTCTCCTCTCCCCTTTTTCCCTCCTCTCTTCCCCTCCTCTCCCCTCGTCTCTCTTTTTCTCTCTCTCCCCGCCCCCCCCTCTCTCTCTTTCTCTTTCTTTCTATCGTTGTCTTCCCCATCTTTCCCCCTTCGTTTCCCCACTCATCTCCCCGCTTTTCCCCTCCTCTGTATCTTTCTGTCTCTTTGTCTACTGATTTTATCCCTCCCTCTTCCTGATTTTTTTTTTCTCTCTTTTCTCCCCTCTCTCTCATCCCCTTTTCCTCTCTCCCCCTCTCTCCTCTCTCTCTCCACACAAAAACACACACCACACCACACACACCACAAAATAAAATATAAAATATAATATAACACACACCACACACACACACCAAAACACAACACACACACCTAAAAAATATATATATATATATATTAAAATATATATAAATATATATATATTATATTATCTTCCTCTCATTCCTCCTCCCCCTGATATTTGTTTTTTCTTCTGCTCCCCCTTTCCAGACGTTATCTCTTGCTTTCCCTTTCTTTCATTCGCTATTTTTAATTTTTTTATCTTCTTGGAAAGCGTCCTATTACCTTTAAAAAACCCCCTCAGCTTTTTTTCCCGGGTATATTTGGGTTAAAGAAAAAAAGATGAAAGGGCGAAAACCGACCCGGAAAAGTGCTAAATTTTTAAAGGGTTTTTTTATTGTTTGTGTCTTTTTTATCTTCCTCTCGTTTTTTGCTCTTCTGTTCTCATGATTTTTTTTTTTTTATTTTTCCCTTTTTCATTTTTCCCTCTTTTTTTCTTTTCCTACTTTCGTCGCTTTGCTCCAATTTCTTCTTCTTTCTGTTCGTCATTTTTTTTGTACTTATTTTCCTCATTTTTTCCCCCTTTTCCTTTCCCCTTTTTTCTTCCCCCCCTCTGTCTTCCCCTATATCTTTTTTCCTTTTTCTCCTTTGGGTTTTGCCATTTTTTTCCTCGTTTTATTTTTTTTACTTCAACTCCATTCCTCCTTTTACTTTTTTTCTGTTTCTTTTTTCTCTTCCTCATTTCCTCATTCCCCTTTTTGTTCAAATCCTTATTTTCCCTTCTCGCTTTTCATCTCCTTTTTCTCTTCCCTTTCTCTTCCCCTTTTTTATACCTTTTCCTTCTTCTCACCGATTTCCCCTTTTAAAAAAATGTAAAAAAAACTAAGAAAAATCACTGATTTCACTGAAAACATGAAGGGAAAACCAGTATTTTTAAATGAAATTTTCCCTTTTTTTATTCTCCACAAAATTTTGATTTTTTCTAAACCCCCCCTTTAATTTTTTTTAAATTTTCGTTTTTTAAAACCCAAATGGGGGCTATTTTTTTTTTCCCTTTTTTTCATTCAAGAGAAAAGGAAAGAGGGAGAGAAGGGGGATTTGGAGGAAGAGAGGGGAAGAGAGAAGAGAAAAGAGAGGGAGAGAGAGAGGAAAGAGAGGAGAGAGAGAGAGGGGAGAGAGGAGAGAGAAATAAATTTTCCATGGCTACAGGGGTTTTTCTGTTGATTTTTTATAAAACGCCATTATCATATTTATGGTATAAACTAAAAATATCTGCCCTTATCATATTTATGTTACAATCAAGATTTTTTTGCTTATTTGGGCTTACATGTAAACCATCCTAATGCTTTTCCTATGTAAAATATTTGAATCATCAACGGCTTTTAAATGTAAAATCAATTCCCTTTTTCCATAAAAAATTTCTTTAAGATGCACCTCTCGGCACTTCTAATTTTCCCGGAATGAACGGAAAAAACTCCCCTGCTTTGTTTTGAATTCCCTTCAAGGTTTAAAATGGGGGCACCCTCCTCCATCTCCCGTTTTCATCTCTATTTGATTATGGTTTATAATTTTTGCATCTTGATAACACTCATTTTTGCGAAAAATAGAATATATGGCACCCCTTAATCCTTCAAAATTCTTCTGAATCCGTCGTCAAAATAATTTTTTAAATTGTTCCGAAGTCCAGCTGGAATCTATTTTGAAAAACCGTTCTTTTTTCTTGGAACCGATTCGAAAATTTTTTTGGAAATTTTATTTTGGGGCTCATTTTAAGATCATTGTAAATGATTCTACAGTCGCTTCGAGCGCGAAAACTGTATCCCTTTTTATTGCTTTCTGGAAACTATTTTTGAAAATCAATATGAAGGCTATTTCAAAGCAGCTATAAACTAATTGTGAAAGAAGTGAAAAATATATCAAAAAAAGATCACACAAGCCGATCTGAAACTAATCTAAAGAAAATTTCTAAAAGAAAAAAGAGAAAAAGAGAGAGAGCGAACACAACACACACACTACACACCACACACACACACACACAAAAAATATAATATAATATATTTTAATTTTAATTTGATTTTATATATATAATATTTTTTTCCTTTTTTCTTTCTTTTCTTCTTCTATCAATATAATATATATATATTATATATTTATATAATATATTATTATACACCACACACCACACCCCCACCAACACACAACCAAAAAAATATATATTATATTATATATTAAAAATATATAATACATATTTAAAAATTTTAAAATTATATATATTTATTATAATTATATATATTATATTATTATATAAAAACACAAAGAAAAAATAGAGGAAAAATTAGCGACACACACACACATATAATTTTATTCATAAATTAATATATATATATTTAAAATACTACATAATATATATATATATAATATATATATATATATAATTATTATATAATATATTATATATAACAAAAAAATGAAATAGAGAGAGAAAAAATAAACAAACACAACATATATTAAATTTATAAAAATATACATATATTTATATATATATACATTTTTGTACTACATAACACACACACACACACATACATACACACCACACGACACACACCACACCACACACAAACCACACACATAACACACCACACACACACACACACAAACACACACACACCAAAACACACACACACACACAACACACACACACACACAAAAAAACAAAAATATTATATTTAAAAATATATAAATATATATATATATATATATATACATACACCACCACATCTAGATATGTATAACTGTATCTATATTTATCAATATCTTCTATATATATATTTTTTTCAACAGAATCTCAGTCCCACTGCAGGGGCTAGGCCTCTCTTATTCATTATTAAGAGGGGACAGTTTTCACCTTTGCCTGAATGGATGCCTTTTCCTAATCAACCGGGGTTGGGCGCGAAATACCTGTGCCACGGCGGCGACCCCTACGACAAAGGAAATTAAATTTTTTTGGCATGTATGAAAAGAAAAAGTATGGAAAAAAAATTTGTGACAGGGAGGGTGATAGGAAACAGAGGAAGAGGCAAACCGAAGCAAGCGAGCGACAAAATCAAAGATATTTGTGGGGGTGTCGATGGTTTACAAGTGGAAAGAAAAGGTAAGAGGTTTTTGCGAAGGATGGTGGAGATTCCCCGGGTTTCAAACATGAGCATACGTTATTTATGATATATATTTTTATAATATATATATTAATATATATATATATATATATACATATATATCATAATACAATATAATAGATATATACTAATTTCAAAACATATCTACGTATTATATTATATATATAATTTTAATATATATATTATATATATATTATTTAAAATTTTTGCATATATACATATGTGTATATATAAAAATATGTGTGTGTGTATATATATATAATATAAAAAATAATATAATAATTATAAATGTAATAATATATAAATATATATATATATTAATATATATTAATATATATTATATAATATATATTTATATTTTTATATATATTTATTATATTTATATTATTTTATATATATATATATATTATTTATTATATATATTTATTTATTCTTTGTATTTATGTCATACCATTTCGGTTCTACGAAAAAACTTTACGTCTCTACACAGGGAAGGCTGACCAATGTCCGTCCCTTGGGGAGAGGCACACACAAATCGCGGCATGCGAGTGTTGTTTTCATTCAGCACACGCATACAGTAAATCTGAGGTTTTTAATGTTTAAAAACAAATTTAATTAAATTTAAATCTATGAAATGAATCGGATAAACGACGGGTTCTGCTCTCGCCAAAACACCCCAAACACAAGGAAGGGGTTGGGGAAAAAAATGAGGAAATTATTTTTTT
>NC_051389.1:20706268-20721268 GCF_015228065.2 Penaeus monodon
TTATATATATATATAATATTATATATTTTATATACAATATTTATTATATATTTATATATACATATATATATATATATATATATACTATAATATATGTATGTTTGTATATACATACATACATACATAAAATATATTATATATATATAATATTATATTATATATATATATATTAAAATATATAAAATATATATATATGTGTGTGTTGTGTGTGTGTGTGTTTTGTGTGTGTGGTGTGTGGTGGGTGGGTGGGTGTCAGCTGAAAACGTCCAGTGGGTTTCCCGGAAGAAATTTGCTTCCAAAAAAATAGAACTACAAACGGTATTTTTTTTTTTTTTTTTTTACAACAAGTATATTTTTGGAATTATATTCTTGAATAAAAAATATATACTCTTTGTATTTCATCTTATCTACAGACCCAGCAAATTGCCAACATTCTGAAGTTTCCGCCCTTGATGTTTTGGTCCAAAGTTTAACATACTCTCTCTGCCACTTCTACTTCTTTATATCAAATTTCAGCCTGGGCCACAGTAAACCTCATAAACAGTAAGGCTGTAGCTTTATACAGCATTAGTTCCAGAGTATAATTTAATACGGAGGCAAGTTTTGCTCAACCCACTCCGCTATACCGCACACCCTTATGTCACCCTGCCTGTTATTTCTGTCAAGTTACCCTTGTTTTAGAATAAGAAATTAACACACACACACTCACACACACACACACACACCACACCAAAAACACACACACACACACAACACACACCCCAACACCACACACACACATTTTTATATATATATAAAATATATATAATATATATATATATTATATATATATAATATGTAGCAATTTTTAAATAAGCCAGTTTGCAAAATTTAACCCTTCTCAATATTAAAAGTAAGTGTGAGCTTCAAAAAAGTTAGCTAGAAATTACACTTCCAAAAATTACATTCCAAGTGATTTCGGATTTCACTATATGTTAGGAGCTAACACATAGACAGATATCGAACTTTATAAACTGTTTATAAAATTTGATTACACACACACCCCACACACAAACACCACACACCCAAACACACACACACACCACCACACACAAACAAAAACACACACCACACACACACACACACAAAACACACACACTGAAAACACACCTTATAAATTTAAAATATATATTTTTTTTTTTTTTTAGAGGTGACCCCGGTTAAGGAACACGACATGTTTAGTTTAGTGGTATGTGGGCCGTTTTCCCCGGAGGTCAGGTTCAGGCTTCCCATTTAGGCGGCCGGAGCTTTAGCCTTGGCCCCGGGGGTAGGTAGGCAACGGGGAATTTCCCTTGTCAAAGGGAAAAAAAGGCCTCCGCCCTCGCTGAGCCCCGGGGGGTCTTATTGGACTTTAACCACTTTGGCACCCGTGGTCCATGTAATAAATAAATTATCAATTTAACAAAATAAATTATTCAATTTATATTATCGCATATTCCCTATTTATTACTAATTTTTTTTTTGTTCTTCTTTTCTCTTTTCCTTTCTAATTTTTTGTTAATTTTGTTAAATCATAAATTTTAATAAGGTTTTGTTGGTTGTTTGTTGTGTGGGGTTGGGGTGTTGTGTGTGTGTCTGTGGTGGGACACCCCAATCACTAGATTATTGGTGGGCAAGGGCGGATCCCTCTGAAAATTTCCCCTCGATTGGGTGGAACCGGATTTCGGCTGAGGCCCATTTACAATATCGGAAAGGTTTTCCTTATTTACGGGATTGAAAATTTTTAAAAATCTTCGTGGTATATCTATAGTTATTTAAATAGGGTCCCCCTTTGGGGGTGTGGTGTGTTAAGTGGGGGTTATACACTAACAATAAAAAAAAAAAAAAAATTTTAATTTTATCTTATATATATAAAATTTACTAATATTTTCATTTTTTTTTTCAAATAAAAAAAATAAAAATAAAAAAAAAAAAAAAAAAAAAAAAAAAAAAAAAAAAAAAAAAAAAAAAAAAAAATCATTAAAAAAATATATATAATAAAATTAAAACATATAGTTATTTCTTTATTAATTATATATCAAAAGTGCATAATAATTGACATTATTTCCCAAATATCGAAATTTTTAAAATAATCATATGTCATGACTCAGCCTTAAAGGGGCCATACCCAAACCGTTTGACTACTCGGCCGGAATATATTTCCCTTTGGCTTGGACCCCAGGAACTGATTTTAAAAAAGGTTTGGCCCCTTTGGCCGGCCCCCAGGGGCTGGTACAATCAGGTGAATTTCCCCTTGCTAAAGGGGAACAACGCACCGGCCGTTTATCGAAACCCTCAACTCAATTTCCGTCGTGACAGTCTTGATTTGATGCTCTAACCATTGGCCCCCGGGCCTAGCTATATACACTATTATATATATAATATATATATATATAATATATATATATATTTATTATTTTTATATTATATATTTATATAATATAAATTTTTAAATAATATATTATAATATATAATAATCAATAATATATATTTTAAAATATATAATATATATATATATATATTATATATATATATATATATTTATAATGTGTGTGTATGTGTGTGTTGTGTGTTGTGTGTTGTGGTGTGTGTGGGGTTTTGTGGTCTGTGTGGGAGAAGAACACAAATACAAAAACTAATTTTTTGAAATGAACTACAGTTTTTGAAAACCCCCTTTAATTCCATCCTGATTGGGATGGAATCCGTGGATTTCGAAAAATGTAGTCTCTTTCAAAAAATCGTTTTTTGTATTTAAGGTTTTTTTTTATATATATATATATATAATTATTAATAATATATAATATATATTTTATATTATATATATATATGTTCTGTGTGTGGGGGTGTGTGGTGTGTGTATACAAAATATATATATATATATATAATTTTTATAATATTATATATATATATTATTTAATAATATATAATAATATATATATATTTATATATATATTATTTTTATTTTTAATATATATATTTTATATATATATATATTCTATCGTGCCATCACCAATGCGGTGGTTCCAATGATCCTTCCCCAGGAAAATAGTTTTTTTACGTAATCTTGTTGATCACCCACTACGGGAAAATAAGTTTTACTACCCAATTATATTATTATTAAAATATTTTTAAAATATTATATAATTATATATTATATATATATATTATATAAAAACACACCCCACAAAGACACAAAACCACCACCCCCACACACACACACACACACCCCCCACACACCCCAAAACCCCCACCATATATATATATATAATTATATATATTATATTATATTTATATAATATTATATTTATTTATATATTGTCCCCGGTGGCACTTCCCATACGAACCTGATTTGATTCTCGCCCCGAGACCAGGTTTGATTCGCAATCTGAGCGCAGGGATTTTTTTAACGCCCACCAATTCAGATATCTACTGTCTATCTATCTACATCTATCTACTATATATCTATATTTAAATATATGCACACACCAACACACACACACATATTTTAATATGATATGCATTGATATTATTATTTCATTTAAACGATATCTTACATGTTAAGAATATAACCTTAACTCACCATTCTCGTAAGGTGTAAAGTATACTTCTGCACTACTAAAAAATGCGAAAACAACTCCTGAACATCCTTATACGTTTGCTCCGATGCGTTCTTTCCCCTACCCAAAGCTGAGTGTCGGCTCTTCAGTTAACTTACTGCAACTAAAGATCATCAAACTCACCAACCAAAGCACTCATTCACTGTAGGGCTTTACCTTATTCTCCGTTCTGCATTACCACAGTCTGGTTCCTCATCCTTGCGTTATACTCCCACTGGACGGGTTAGTATATCACATGTCACATAAAAGTAAGTCTGGAAACACACGTAACAATGCGTTGCCCGCAAAGGTATATATATATTAATATATTAATATATATTATTTTATATATATATATATATTTTAAAATATATATATATATATATATATATTTATATTATTTTTAAAAACCCCACACACACCACACACACCAACACCCCACACCCACACACACATAAATAAAAAAATATATATATATAAATATATAATAATATATATATATATATATATGTGTGTGTGTGTTGTGGTGTGTGTGTGTGTGATGTATTAAAATATATATTATTATATATATATTATATATATAATATATATAATATATATATACATCATACATACTAAATATATATATATATATATATATATATTATATATTATATATTATATTATATTATATTATTGTGTGTTGTTGGGGTGTGTGTGTGTGTGTGTGTGTGGTGTGTGTAAACCCTGCTAATGTGAATCCGAAGATGTATCGGGCATTGAAAACATTTTAAGTTTTTTTTTATATAATTATATAAAGTGACCATATTTTTTTAGGAATTTAACAGGAGCAGTTACACATATAAGACATTATATATATATTTTAAAATTATTTTATAATATATTATATATTATATATATATATATAATATATGGATGCCGGTTTTTATATAATTTCGCTTTATTTATACATATATATGTATATATGTATATATATATATATATATATATTATATAATATATATATATTATATATATTTTAATATATATATTAATACAACCACGCACGCACGCGCGCATATACACACAAGCACACACACACACATGTATATATAATACACACGATCGTATATTACACATGTATGTATGTATACTATATTAATACAGTATATACGGATTTAGATAGCCATGCTCACACAGGACATATGCATGTATATAGTGCCTGTGTGCTTTGTGCACCAGGGAGGGACTTTTAAATTTTCTGTGTGTGTACCTGATTATGCAAACACACCAGAATCCGGCCTTTGATACATTCTGTCTTGTAGAGATAATTTTCGAAGAGAGGGGGGTAAAAGTTTTGCCAATTTGCTTTCATTTTTTTGGAGGGGCAGTTTAACTTTTCAGCCACGTTTCAGCACAGAGCATCCTGAACATTCTGAAAGATTCTCTACATGCTAGGGTTTCATTTATTTCTGCGAGTTTCACCTTTAAGTTTCCAAGTAATTTTGTGCTCACAAATTTATCTCCCACCGTTTAAAAACGTTTCGTTATCAACAAGAATGCACCCAGAGATTGCAGATCTTCTTAATCGAAAAACACAAATTTAGACTATAGTTTTATTCTATCCGAAAAGCTACCTTTTGACCCGGAAGAACTTTACTAAAATGGTAATAATTTGATCACACACACACGCGCGCGCGCACATAAAAAATAAAAATCGTAAAGGGCGAGATAATATGTTGAAACACAATAGCAAATTGACACTGTGAAGCGCTATAATATGGGGAAAACAGTTTAATGTACAAGTAGGAATCTTGCTAAGTAAAAATTGCATAGCTATATGAATGCAACAGAGGCATCGTATGTTTTATGCAGTTAAAACGCGAAATATTTTTCTTTCTTTTGGAAACTGATTTGCTTTGCTATTAGATTACCTATAATCAGTATTTTCATTCATTCAGTGGAAGTAATGACTATTCATATTTATCAGAGGATTCTTTTTATTGTGGAGAGAAGTCACAGAGTAATTGTACCAATTACATTAAACTGAAGCGGTACGCTAAAATGGGGCCCTGGGGGGGATAGGGCTGGGGCGCAAATAACTACTTGCTGAATTCTATCGGCAGAAAAATCCTTTTACAAGAGTATTCAAGAGTAGGACTAATAGGAAAAAGAATTGTGAACGGGTATATTTTTTGTAAACAAAATAACTCTTTATCTGTTTATGTTTCTATCCATGTTTTGCTTACTTTTGTTGCCAGTGCACGCATATTATACATACATGTAAGCTTACATACATACATATGTGTATACATTTATACATACATTCGTAAATATATAAGCATACACACACACACACACACACACACCACACACACACACACACCACACACACACACGCACGCACACACACAACCACACACACACACAAAACCACACACACACACATGTGTATATATAAGTGTATATTCCTCTTTTCTTTTTTTGATTTTCGACATTTGAGCACCTACAAATGTTGGAATGGAAGCTAAATTGCATATAGCACAAATGAACGAACTGCGCTATTAGGACATATCAACCCTTTGTCAATAATTGATACCAACGAAATGCATAAAGAAAAGCCCACATACTGTAGAGAAGGCTTCGACCTCTTCCCCAAAAAAATTAACTTCAAGAACGCCATCAAAATAATTTCATTTCATCAGATCGAAGGCAGCCGTCCATAAAATACGTATTTGAAGTTTTGGGAAAGTTTGAATCATTTTCCCCGACGTTTGGAATACTCTTTTTTATTTAAACAAAATTTATAAAAATCTGTCTATTAAATACATTATTTAAAAAATGAACGTGAGCAATGATGTAGATGTAAACTTATACCCTGTTGTAAACGTTGTATTTCTCGAAGTAGTAGTGAGGATTTACTTCATTTGATTATTCCTGTTGAATGATAAGTATTTTCTTTCTTTCTCATGATCTTGAGAGTTGGGGAAAACAAAAATCTTCATGTGAAATTTGGGCGGACCTGAAAGATATTTACACAGGTTTGTCGCCAAAATGCTCGCTCACGGGAAGCAAAAGCGATGTAAGTCACTCTCATTTATCTATCTTTATCTATCTACATCTATCATCTATCTATCATCTTCTTCTATCATCTGTTCTGCTTGCCAATTTTTTTTTTTTTCTGTTACCTGATTTGTCTTATCTTTTCCTTCAACCACACCACACACACACACTACAAAGTACAACTTTTGTCACATCAAGAAAAAAAAAAAAAGTCTATAACCTTTTATGATACACAAACTGCATTTCATCTTGAATATCGCTTTTGAACAAAACATATCGTACTAGCTCTGCTACAGACGGGCAAAAAAACAAAATTAAAAGAAAAAAATACAGGGTGCAGATAAAAAAAAAATTTCAAATTTACATGAATAAACGTTTTGCCCTGTTTATGCCCCTAAAAACCAAAAACCAGTAACCACCGAAAATGGAGCTGAACCCAATTTTACTGGGTCACAGTACATGACCCAAAAGGATTTTGTATTATAACGTAAACTAAAAAAAAATGCACAAAATTTTATGCAACCAAAACTATTTTTTGATAATGGGACTTTTCTGAGAGATGGCGCTATTTAGTATCATGATATTAAAAATTAAAAAAATTAATTTCCCATGTGGACTTGATCGTCATGGTAGAAATGGGAAAAAAAAGAAAAAAAAAAAGAAAAAATATGTTTTTAATATTAGCGTAATGGGAAACTTATTTTAGGGTAAAACAAATATTCCCCTTCCGATGCTACTATAAATAAGAATCATAATAAAGAAAACAAAAATCATATGATACTGTTTTTTTTTCCCTCCAGCGCGTTTTTTGTAATTATGAGACATGCCTATACCCTCATCCGGTTTTACGGCGGGGTAGGTCCCTTTAAACTAGGGTTGTCCTTGGCCAAAAAGTATTTTTAGCGCCGTATTTTTGTCCCTTTAGGCGCCATGATTTTAGAGTAAAAACGTATATACAGCCCTGATTTGTCCGCTATGGCTTATCGCAGCAGAAGAAAGATAGAGAAGATATTGTAAATGTCAAGGTTGAAATAAATTTATTTTGATGTGATGATGTGATGAATGATAATGAAAGTAATGATAATGATAATGATAATGATAATGATAATGAAATGTAAGTAATGATAAGTAATGATAAAGTAAAGATGATGATGATGATAATAATAAGATAATGATGAAATAAAAATATAATAATAATAATAATAATAAAAATAATTATAATGATAATAATAATAAAAAAAAATAATGGGATAGCAACAACTAAAACAACAACAACAGAATAATGCTAATGATTCAAAAAAGGATATAATTATGATAGTATAGTGTTAATGATTATGTTATAATGATAAAATATAAGAAAATGATACTACTACTATACTACTAAAAAGAGGGGGAATAAAATGATGATGATGATGAGATTAAAATAAATAATGATAAAAATAAAATAAAATAAAAAATAATAAATAAAGACAATGAGGGGTATCATAATAAAGACAATGTAATAACGATAATAGTGTAATAAAAAAAATAATGAAAAAATAATAATAATATAATGATAATGATAATAATAACAACAATAATAATAATAATAATAATAATAATAATAATAAAATAATAATAATAATTTTTATTTTTATTTAATAACTAATAAAAATAAATGTAATAATAATAATAAAAATAATAATGATAAAATAATAATGATAAAAATAATGTAATAATAATAAAAATAAAAAAATTTAAAAATAATAATAATGATTTAAAATGATAATAATAAAAATAAAAAAAAAAAATGAAAAGGTAAAGATAAAAAATAATAATAATATTAAAAAGATAAATATAAAAACAGTAAAAATAATAGTAAGAGTAATAAAACATAAAAATATTGATGTAAAGACAAAATAATAAAAATAATAAATAAAAAAATATTAAATAAAATAATAAAAATGATAATGATAATGATAAAGATAATGATAAGATAAAGATAATGATAATGATAAGAAATGATAATGATAATGTAATGATAATGATAATAATAAAATAAAATAATAAAATAATAATAATAATAATAATAAGAAAAAACAAAAAATAATAATATAATAAAATAATAATAATAAAATAATAAAAATGATAATAAAATATGATAATGATAAAGATAATAATAAAAGTAATACAAATAATAATAGATAATAATAATAATAATAAAATAATAATAATAATAATAATAATAATAAAAATAATAATAATAATAAATTCTAAAGATTTTTAACAAATAATGATGTGATATAATAAACTGTAACAGGAAAACAAACAACAAAAATAAGTAATAATTAAAATATAGAATAATTATAATAGTAATATGATAATAATAACAAAAAAGGTAATGATAATAAATAAAAAAAAAGTTTTTCGATAGCAATAATGGCAATAACAGATATAATAAAAATGTAATAAAAATAATATGATATGACGGTAAAAAAAGTAAAAGTAATGATTATGATTTTTTAATAAAATAAAAATAATAATTAATAATAATAAAAAAATAACAAAAAATAAAATAATAATAATAATAAAAATAATTAAAAAAAAAAAAAAAAAAGATAAAATAATATATCAATGATTTAAAGATAATAATAAGAAAATAATGTAATAATAATGACAATAAATAAAAAAAAAAAATTAGTAAAATAATAATAAAATAATAACCTACAACAACAACAACAAAACAAAACAACAACAAAAACAACAACAACAACAAAAAAATAATGAAAATAATAATTGATAAAAAAAGAGTGAGGAAAATACAAAAAACAGTTATAAAGATAACGATAACAACAACAAAACAACAAAAACAAAATAAAAATAGAAATAATAAAATTTTGAAAAAAAATATTAAAGATAAAACAAAAATAATAAAATGACAAAATGTAATTATAATAGATATATAATAAAACAGTAATAAATAGTGATACTAAACTAAAAAAAATGGTTTAATGGCAATATAAAAATAAGATAAAAAATTATGACAAAAAAATGTGAGAATAAAAGAGTAGAAAAAAATTACGATTACAATTACAAAACAAAATAATGACGTTGCAATGTTATTAAAAATTAGTAGGCCGTTTGGGAATGTTGTTAAGAAAAAGTCATACTGTTTAAAAACGAATATTTTTTTTAAATTACTTTAGAGGCTGAATAAAATGAAAGGGAATAAATTTTTTGTTTTTTAAAAAAGACTATTAAAAATACAATTCAATCAGTGAAATCATGAAAACCACAATCGGGGAACATAACAGCGGTAAATATATCATAGAAAAAACATACATTTTACCCTCCCCATTAAAAAAAATTTTAGAATTTTTTTCCCCTTTTCTTTTTTTTTATGTATTTCGCGGATGTCTTTAGTAGTTTTTATATAGGTTAGTTATTCTTTATTTTCATTTTTATCACTCTGGCTAAATGTACGAGGCATGGGAAGGTTTTGATACATATGGTGCAGCACTGTATGATGCTGTAGTATTGCATCGAAAATATAAGCTATGATATTATGGTAACCTGTATTATAACAGTCACAGTCAATAAGTTAAGTTAAGTTAAGTAAGTTTATTTACCACCCTAGCTATCTGCTCAGGCGTGGGCAATCATGATTACAGTTTTACATATATCTGACATTGTACAGTAGTCTGTAACTACTGTAGTTGTACAAGGTAAAATATAAATATAAATCATACATCATACAAAAAATTATTACTTACATATGCTTTTGCCACTGTGTTTGAATAACACTGTTATTTGCATACGGGAGTTATCACATAGTAAATTTAGGGTGTAGTACGAGTATATCTTCCAATGTATCAGATGAAATGAAATATTCACATAGTTCTTTATACCTCATGTTAGGTGGTCTGAAAGGCTGTATCACATGACATTCCGAGATATAGGCTCAAGCGTTCGTTTGTTTTCTTCGTTACACATTTCTACATCTAGTTTCATCTGCACTTCTTGCCCGTGCAGTTGCCAGTACATTCTGTAACCTAAACGTATTCTGGCAATAACCACGTCACAATGTCTGGTTGACTTCGGTGCCACCATAGGAAGGCTTGCCATCCCTATACTGATCGTAGTCCCTTTATGGTACAGTTTTCGGGCCTTTGAATGTTAATCAGATCTACTAGTTCTTCCTTATGAAAAACTTTCAATATGTGCAACCCTAGCAAGAGGCATCCAAGATCTATTTCACAATATCCTTGCTGCGGCTTCTTTCGCCAATTTGGTAGGGTGGTCGTGCTTGGTATGCCAACATGAGATGGTATCCATACAAACTGAATGTTAAAAATTACGCTCTGTTGCATAGGTTTACGTTACGCTTAATGCAACTCACAATTTTCATCCCCACCTGCTTTGAAAGAATTTAGCGCCCGAAGAGCACTTCGAGAGCACAGAAAACTACCCCAGAGCCCCTAGACATTAAGAATTCCGTTGCGAGGAGTATACCTGCCAGCCCCCGTTGTGTAGTGCTGGCCCAGTTTTGTATTCTCATATTAATTTGATTTTGTAGTAAGCCTTTTTTTGTATACAGCGCAAGCACAACCAGCTTTGTATCCAGACTGTACGGATCCATCGGCGTAACACTCATATGCATCATCACCCATAGATTCTGTGTGTTCCGTTACCGTTGCTAGCGCAATTTGTTTCAACACACAGTTATGCACCCTGTTTTTTTTGTGTAGACATTTAATGTGCACGATCAATGTTGAATTTCTCCGTGGTGGAATGGATCGACTCTTTGGTATTTTACTAATTGGAACATTGAGTTTTATAATGTTATGGAGATTTTGTGTATCAGAGGGCGGCGTGGTGTGTTTGTCAGGGTCTACTTGCGTGATTTATTTTGCAGTTTTTTTTGGAAACTGAGAGATACGGGGGTTCCCTCAGAGCTTTGACCCCAAATATGGTGGAAATAAATATTATTCTATCAGAAATGGATGGTAGTTAATTCTGATTCATTTTTACTATCCTTGCTGTTCTCGGGGCGCCGAGGATAATCCTCATAGCTTCTTTTTGCACTCCCTCCAAACTACCTATTTCTGTTTCCTTACACTGCAACAAATGCAGTGCATGGTAGTCTACAACTGACCTTATAAAGCCAAGTAAAACAGTCTAGCGAGCTTAACATTGATGCCATGTTCTCTTCCGAAAAGAACTTTCAAAGGTTTCAACCCTCTCCCAGAGTCTCTTCTTTAGGGGAGAGGACCAGGTCTGCATCATTTCATTCACCCGAGATATTTATACTTGTGGCATATGTCAAGCTCCTGGTCACCTATGCGAAAAGTGGGGGGGTATGATACATGGGTTTAGAGCCATTGTTTTCTCAGCGGAAATGACTAATCCACACTCATGTGCCTTTGCTGTGATTCTGTCGAGAATTTTTTGCATCCTCACTTGTGATGATGCTTGACGCATATGTTCATCAGCATAGCATAAAGGGATTCACCATCCCCAAGTGGGAAATATCTGCCACAGCTTGTGCATGGGGGACATTGAACAGCTAGGGCTGAGAACTCTCCCTGTGGCGTCCCAAGTTAAAAAGGGACTGTGAAGTGGAACTTCTCACTCCCCTGAACGGACACTTCCCAGATCTGTTCGAGAGATACTTTCAAAACCATTTCAATATCTTCCCCCGGATCCCAAAAGTACTAATTGTTCTAGGATAACTTCTCTGTTTGCAATGTCAAAAGCTGACTTAAGGTCAAGGAAAACAGTGTGCTTCCCTGGATTAGAGTGTGAAAAGTACTCTGCAAAAGCAATGTTGTGTGCTACGTCCCGATAGAAACCCGTACAGTCTGTGAGATAATTTACCTTGTAACTGTACTGAGTCTTTTCCCAAAATTATCCTTTCTAGAAACTTTGATACACATGGGGTTAATGAAATTGGTCGTATTTATCAGTGTTTGATTTCGGTATAGGGATGATTAGAGCGTGTCCAGGAGCCAGGCAGAATACCTTGTGACAAACTTAACCTATATAGGTGAAAAAGGGGTTTACCAGGTACCTGAGCTATAAGGCGGAGGACACTATAGGTAATTCCATCCTCACCTGGGGCGGACGCTTTTCCTTTGACAATGCATTGTTAAATTTCCCCACTCAGTGACTCAGCAAAGTCTGAGGGGTCAGTATAAGAACACCAATCTCAATGGAAAATTTTGCGTGAAATTTTTTAGATTGACTAAGGTGATCCTGAATATTTGTGGGAAGTGAGCTCAATTTGGACGCTCCAGACCATTGACTAAGGAGCATATCTGCTTGTGCAAGAGGACTATGGAACTGCGGGGTGTTAGTTGGTTTGCCTGAAATTCGATTAATTTTTTTACCCAGACCTCCGACATTGAGGTGTTATTGTTAATGCTTTGTAGGAACTGTTCAAATGTTCATTTCTGAAATGAGTTTTTAATTCCCGTAGGTTTTTGTTAGCCTTAAGAAATTCAATAAGGTGTCAGGGTATTATCCTGCTTGTAGATATCTTTAAAGTTTCGAACTCGCTTTTGTTCCCTTAATAATGTAGGGTCACCGACCCATTAGGTTGTTTGCAGCGTTGTGAGTTGCTGTTCTTGAAGGTTTTCTTTGGACAGACCCAAGTGTTGTAGTAATCAGTGACCACGGTTGTCAGTCCAGGGGAAAATTTATCAAACACTTGTTACTGTGTAACCCTTTGTACCAGTCATAGATACGTGATTTAAAGTAAATGCTCAAGGTAAGGGGGATAGAAATTTTGACCCTATTTTTTTGGTGACTGATTTTTATCAACAGCGTATCTCGTTACTATTACAAAGTGGTCACTGATTTGCTCTGTTGCAAGCATGCTTCTGACGTTTCCAGCACAAGATCCCTTCCTATTCATAATCTAGCCTGCCCCCCGCCACGTCCGTATCATATACTGTCATGATCTGTTGTTCACAAAAATGTCGGAACTCTTCGCCATTTCATTGCATTGACTATCTCCAAATGTATAATGTCTAGCATTAAAATCTCCCATGCATATTGTGCCGTGATTCTGAAAGTTGGGCAGTGAATCAGTCTGAAACTTTCTACACCTTGCGTATACATTGTACAGGAGAGAAAAACCCAGGGCTGTTCGAATATGTAAATGCTGATACTGCACATTATTGTCATTAGATTTCTGCACCAACTTATGCGGTATGGGTTCACTGACATAATTCAATAGGCCTGTCATTCCTGTGTCCGTATAGGAGTGGTATCCTCTAATTCTAGGGGCGGTTTTTATTTTAGGACTGATGTGAAAAGGGGTCGTAAACAGATAACGTCAACATTATTGTTATGAATAAAAGTAAAGCAAGTCATTAATTCTACGGTTGACACCACGTATATTCCATGAAAGAAAAGTAATTGTTTCTTGTCCCCCATCAACCCTATGTTTAAAATGATTGGTCAAATTTCTGTTTGATGAAACTCTTTAGTCTGAATTTTCTTGTACTGCATTTCGGATTTGTGTTGTATCTTCTTTATTTATTTTGTTTGCGCGCTTTCCGGTATTGATACTATACGCATAATCCGTACCTGATAGCATTTTCTGAGTGATGTCCCACAGATCGGCCGTTTCCTTCGCATCTTCGTCAGCGTCATTTTTACGGTCACTGTCGTCACTGTTTTCAGATGGTCCGTCGTGCGTAATAATATATCAGAGACCTCATTCGTATTTCAGCATCACTAACATCATAACATCATCAGAACGCACGTGCGTAATAATAATATCAGAGACCTCATTCGTATTTTCAACATCACTAACATCATCAGAACGCACATTTTTCCCTGTCTACACGCTCACTTTTGTTCTCCATTATCATTTTTTTCAATTCAGCAATCTCTTGCCTGATGCTTTTTTCATATCAGCAATCTCTTGCCTGATGCTTCTTATTTCCTCGGCCGTATCCATGTCTTTTTCACCAATGGTTTCTCCTGTGGCACTGTTTCCTAGGATGGGGAATCCCCCTGGCAGTGCGGGAATTCCTGTGGGTTGGTGACGTCACGCGGCCCAGGGTGGGTGTGTGTGGCTGGTCTGGGCATCGCCACTCCGCGGTTTGATGGGTACGGTCGGGGCAGTGGGGGGGGGGGGTGCTCGTGGCGGTTGTGGGGGCAGTTTACGGTGCCAGGCCGTCACACCTTCCGCTCTGCACCTGACGCACCTCTTCACGATGGTGGCGGCGTCCCCATTGTCGTTTGTCCTGTCCGTCGCTTCTTGCAGGGCAGTCCTTTGGCCTGGTGAGCTCCTGCACAGACAGCACACGCTGTGCCCTTCCTGCAATATTTGCTACGTGCCATAACCTTGACA
>NC_051389.1:20740423-20747923 GCF_015228065.2 Penaeus monodon
TTTGCTTGCATTCTTTGGCAATTACAGAGATATAAAAGCAATTTGGGTTACTTTTTCCCTAAAAAAATTTTTTTTAAGTACCCGGGGTTTTGGATTTATCCATTCCCCTTGAAAAAAAATTGTTTCCCTTTTAGACAATGCGCAAATTTTTTCCAAAAAACGATTTTCACGTCAACGCTTGTATCCCCCAAGACTTTTCGCCCAAATTTCAACATTTTTTCACAAAATTTTCCTTTCCATTAAATACCCACTTTTCAATCCCATATGTATATATAATAAAAATTTTTATAAAATATATAGTATATATTTATATATATATATATATTTTATAATTTTATAAAACACATATTAAATATACACAATAACATTTTTTTATAAAATAAAAAATAAAATTCATGTATAAAATAAAAAAATATATAAAAATTATAAAAATATAAAATATTTTATATTTTAAAATATATTTTTTTTTTTTTTTATGTGTGTGTGTGTGTGTGTTTTGTGTGTGTGTGGGGGGTGTGTGTGTGGGGGGGGTGTTGTGTTTTTTAAATTTTTTAAATTTATAATATTTTAATTATATTATATTATATAAAATATATATATATATATATAAAATTATACAAAGAATCCCAAAGACGGTGTGACAAGAGAGAAGGAAGAGAGAGAGAGGGGGAGAGAGAGAGAGAGGAGAAAAGGGAGAGAGAGAGAAAGAGAGAGAGAAAAGGAGAGGGGAGAGAGAAAAGGGGATAAAAAAGAAAAGAGAGGTGAAGGAAAATGAGATGTGAGAGAGGCAGATAAAGTGTCGGCCTTTGGACTAGAATAAAAGAGCAAAAACATAAATAAAAAAATTTTTATAAAACAGATGTGGTTTCATTACAAAGTGAAAACAGTTTTGTTTAAATCTATACAACACTAAAAAACGGCGGGTGCAAACACCAAGCTTTTGTGTCTGTTCAGGGAAATTTTTGGCAGTCGAGCAAAAGGAAATAAGTTAACCATTTGCATTTTGGGGCTTTTTTTGTGAAACTGCTTAAAAAAATTCCCCCGAGGTTGTCTGATCATCGGAAAAGAATATAAAAATGAAAGCAAGTTTCCTTTTTTCATAAAAATGTTTTTTGGGCCCAGAAACAAATCCCTAAATAACCCCTGTCTGCCCGTTGTTTGCCCCTCCCCCCCTCTTCCCCTGCCCCTGTTCTGTCTGTCTTTTTTGCCTATTTTACCTCCGGCCCCCTTTGCTGTTTGAAAGTCTTTTTTCCCCTCCCCCCCCCTACTCCCCCTTTTTTTTTTTTTGGGCCTCTCCTGGGTATCAAGATGTACTCACCCTAGCGTTTTTGGATTTTTAAAATTAATTATACAAAAAACAGTACCCAAAGCTTTTTTTCCATTGGGAAAAACCCAACGGGTCTCAAGTTTCTTTTTTGCTTTTTCCTTTAGGGTTTTTAAAAATCGCCAAGAAACCCAGAGGCCCAGGAATCCCAATTAAATCTAAAGCCTTTATTTTTGTATTTTAGGGGGGGAGACTGGATGATGGGGTTTTGAATGTGACTCATTTATAATGTATAATAGGACCCGGTGTGCCCCGTGATGGGGCCCCATTTTTTGGAAAGCGCGGGGTTGTTTTTTCAAAGCCATTATGGTTTTCGGGATCGTTGCGTTGTAAAAAAAACATTTTAATTTTCCCTCACCCTTACTTTAGTTCTTTTTTTACAGTGTAGACGTATATACATGCAACGCACGCCCCACAAAACACACACACACACAAACAAACACACACAAAAACCCCCAAAAACACAAAACAACACAACACACACCCCAAAAACCCCATACAAACATACCCCACAAAACACACCCCCACACAACAACCACACAAAACACACCCCCACACCCCAAAACAAAAACACACACAAAACACACACACATACAGGGTGTGTGTGTGTTGTGGGGTGTGTGTGTGTGTTTTGGTGTGGGTTTTTGGTGGTGTGTTGGGGTTTTGTGTTGTATGTATATATGTGTGGGGGGGTAAAATGTATATTTTATTATGCTGGTGTATAATTGTATATAAAATTTTCCCATTCAATTTTAAATATAAAAATTAATAATAAATATTATAAAATATTATTTTTAATATATATAATAATAAAGGGGGATTTTTTATATTTAAAACAATATATGCATTATAATAAAAATAATTATAAATATTATTAATATAAAAATATTTTATATTTTATAACATATAAAACGTATATAATTTGATTATTTACATTTATAAATATACATCCCATTTTATATATATATATATATATATATAATATATATAAAATAATAAAAAATAAAATTTTATATACACACACACAAAATAAATTATACAATATATTTTTTTTCTTTTTTCAACGGTGGGTTTCATGTCTGACCGGGGGGGGTTGGTCCAAGCATTTTCCCCCCCCCCCTTTTCCCCCCCCCCGTTGTGATCCCTCTTGGAGTAAATTTACTTGGTAGGGCCCCAGTTTTTTTCCAAAGGAGAGTCCCGGTGGTACCTTTTAGGTAATATTCTCTCTTTTACCCGGGTTTGGGCCCAAAGCACTTAAATTGGGCGGGCCCTTGGCCCCCCAATTTGGCAGGTAGGAAATTTCAAGGTAAAAGTTCCTTCCCCAAAAGGGAAAAAACGGGGCCCGGTTTTTCCGGGGGAATCCGAACTCTCGAATTCAGATTGGTCTTTTTTTGACAGTCTTGAGTCCGACGCTTTTAACCCTTTCGGCCACCGCGGCCTTGACGAAAGGGGTTTCCATGATTTTTTTGAAATTTTTGGGGGTGGTTTGTCTTTCCCTTCCGCCCGGTTTTTTTTATCGAGTAAACCATTCTATTTCCCCGGACTGACTTGAGTGGTTTGGCCCCCCAGTGGTGGGCAGGAAATTTGAGGTAAATTTCCTTCCCCAAGGGGAAAAAAAAGGGCCCCGGCCGGGCCTCAAACCCTCGAACTCAGTTTTGGCCGTCGTGCCCAGTCTTGACCCCGGACGTTTCTAACCTTTGGGGCCACCCCCGGCCCCATAATATTATATATATAAAATTTTATATATTTTATTATAAATATATATATATATACTTTAATACACAAAATACATACATTTTTATATATACAATTCAAAACAACACACACACACACACACCCCAAAAAAAACACCACCCACACACACAACACACACACACCACACCCCACACACACACACACACCCACAAAAACACACGCACACACAAAAACCACACGCACACCCCAACGCACACACCAAACACACACACACGCAAAAAAACACACCAAAATATATTATATATAATATATAATATATAATATAAAAATTTTATAAATATTTTGATATATATAAAATTTTATATATTATATATATTATATATTTTATATATATTTTACACTATTTTTTGTGGCATTGTTCATTTTGGTATCGGTGTATGGGAATCGGTTGTCGAAACCTTTCCATCAAAACCCTCCCTCATTTTCCGTTAATTTGCACGTACGAAAATTTCCCTAAAACCCCAAAGGGGTCTCGCCAACAGTAAAAAATGGGGTTTGTTCCCCGACCCTACTTTAAAAAACTTTTCCTCCTCGTAAAAATTCGTCTTATCGGACAAATTTAAATCAAGCAAAGGGACAAGGAAGCAAATAAACCCTTCTTTACCATCGGGGCAAGATTGAATAGCGAAGACGTGCAATGAAAAAAGGTCTGGTGTTTTTATGCGGGTCTTGCGGGGGGGGGGGGGGGGGGGTGTAAAAATCGGACCTTTGCTCTGGTCGCGTGGTTGATGTCCCCTGAAATTTTTCCCCTTTTGAATGGTTTTTTTTTTTTTTTTTTTTTTTTTTTTTTTTTTAAGGGAAATCTGGGTTTTTTGGGGAGTAGGGGGATGGGGGTTTAATTTTGGGAGGGTTTATCTTTTAAATTGTTTTTTAATGCGCGCTTTCGTAATTAAATAAGTTAATGTGTGCATTATGAAAAAACATACAAAATCACACACCCACACACCCCCCTACACACCAACCCTCAAAAACCCAACACCAACACACACCACACCCCAACAACACACACACACACACAAAAAAATAACGGAAAAAAAACACACCCCAAAAAAGGGGAAAAGATTTGCAAAAAAAACCCCAAGACACATAATCGTAATAGAAAACCTGTTTGAAAAGGGAAAAAGGGGATAAATTCATCCTGGGAAGTTCTTTAATTGTAATTATTTTTTTAAAAGATATGCAAAAAATTTGAATTACATTTTTTTTAAAGGGTTTCCCATAAAATTTTCCGAGATCCTGTTGGTATCCGAAATGCTTCGCCCGGCGAAAGAGAGAGAGAAAAACGAAGAGAAGAAGAAGTTCAAAATTTCCCCTTAAAAGGAAAAAACCCACACGCGCACTCATATAAAAATAGGGATTTTTAGGAAAGAAAAAATTAAAAAAGGCCCTTTTTGTTGAGTCGATATTAGGACAAAGGACGAAAAAAAAAAAGGAGACGGTAATTAGGGGGGCAACCAGAGGATAATCACTATGCCGAAATTACCGTAGACCCGGGGTTTTTAATGAAAATCTTAAATTTATAAAGTGACGGAAAAACCTAAGTGGGGGAACAAAAAAAATTTTCCCCCTTCCGGCCCCTCTCTCTCTCTCTCTCTCTCTCTCTTCTCTTTTTTTTTTATTCCCCGGGGTTTCCGGCGTCTTTATTTCTCTCTATCCCCTGTCTTTGTCTCTTTTTGTCTCTGTTCCTGTCTGGTCTGTCTCTCTCTCTCTCCCCTTTTCTTCTTTCTTTCTTATTCATTTTTTCTTTCCGGTCTTTTTTTCCCCAAATAATCAAAATATCAACTCGTTTCCTTTTTCCTTTTATCTTTTCCCAAAAATCAATAGAAAACCCTAACAAAAAAAAACTCCGAAATCACAAAAAAAGAAAAGGGCCCAAAAACAAACTTCCCACGTCTAAAAGCCTTTCTGTCCCTAAAACAAAAAACCTTCTTTTTCCTTTCGAAGAGGAAACTTTTCTTCCTGGAGTTTAGCTCTTTATTTTCCGTTTTAAGGGAAAGCAGTTAGTTTTTATTTGGCATGGTGGGCCCGGGAATGTTTAGAGGGGGGGTTGGGGGGAAGGAGGGGAGGGAGGGGAAAGATAGAGACATAGATAGAGATAGATAGATAGTTAGATATATATAGATAGATAGAGATAGATAGATAGATAGATAGATAGAATAGATAGAAAAAGAAAAAGAGAAGAGGGGCCCTAAAAAATATTGTATATAATGTACTTTGTACAGTATATGCATTCTACAAAAATTCACACAAAACCTAAACTATATCAGTCTTCTATAACCCCAAATTTTTATTTATCTATCAGTGAAAATTTTCCCCCCTTTACACACACACACACCACCACACACACACAAACACACACACACACACACACACACAACAACCAACACACACAAAACCCAACCCCAACACACACACCACCCCCCCCTTACAAAACCAAACACATATATACTTTCTACATAAATAATAATACATGCATAAAAATTTACATACATACAATACAAAATATTACACATGTATGTATCCCATATATATCCCATAAACATCAAACCGGGGAAACAGAGAGAAAAAGGGCCCCCCCCCAAAAGAGGAAAACCCCAACCAAACTGAATCCTCCCGGCGAAATCCCGCCCCCGCCTGATTAGCAGCAGCTAATCCCAAAATAAAATTCCAAATTTGTTTTCCTGAGTTTTTTTCACTTTATCATTTCCAGTAACTTCATCTGAGTTGAAAAAATGGGGGGTATCCCCATTGGTTTTATTGAATTTGGAAAATAATTCAGTTAACGGGAGTTTAAAATAAGGCTGGGTTTAATCGTTACTGAAAATCGGGCCCTGAGGGAGTCGTTCGGGTGTGGAAAGGGGTTACCTACCTGTATGTAATATTTTTTATAAGGGAAAAACGATGATAAAAGTTTGAAAAAGAATTATGAAAATAATAAATGATGGTAATTAAGTTTTCCCTTGGTGAATAATGATGATGATGAATAATGGGGAGGACAAATAAGGGGACAATAATAGTAACGATAAAAAGGGACTAATAAATGCTAAGGGAATTTGATGATAGTGAATGAGGGAGATAATGACAATAAAGGGATAATGTATAATAACGATAATAAAAATTGAACCCTCTAAATTTAGGATTAGATGAATAGGGGGGAAATTGTAATAATGATAAAAAATTTAGTGACGAAATGAAAAAACCGTTTTTAAATTTTAAATTTTAGGGAAAACCAAAAAAAGAAAATTTGCTGTGAGATAATAAATTAATAATGGTAAACTATAATGATAGTAACATTATATGAAGATATTAGGGCAAAGATAGTGAAAAAAAATAAGGTAAATTATTAATGACTATCATAAAAGTAACATTATAATGAATTCTTATTGATAATGATAGAAATTTTCTTTACATAATTTTTATGATGTCAGTGATAAAAATTTGCGTTTTAAGAAAAAAGGGAAGATTAATTTTTGATAATAATGAAAAAACCATAGAACAAAAAAAAAATTATCATAACAAGAACATGACAGTACTGGGGATAGTAATAATTTAAAAATTTAATAACACTAATAATAATAAAAAATGATGATAATAAAAATTAATAATAATGTAATAGAATTTAAAACAAAAAACATAACAAAATTTTCCCAAAATATTCATAATAATAAATAGTAAAAATAACAAATAATCATCATAGTTAATTATAAAAATGTTTAAATAAATGATGTTTGATAATGAAAAAAAAATAATAAAATAAAAATTTAATAATGATAATAATAATAATAAAAATTTTTTTGTAAAAATAATAAGGGTAACAAAAAACAACAAACGACAAAAAATAATAAAAATTTGAAAAATAATAATAAAAAAAGTAAAATAATAATAATAATAAAAAATTAAATTTTGGGTAATAGTAATGATATTATTTAGTATTTTGTGGGTACAAAAACAACAGCAACAATAGAAAAACGATAATGAAAATTTGATGACAAAATAATATGTAAAAATGATAACGATAGTACCCAAAATAAGGGATAAAAAAACAATAAGGAAAACGTTAAACAAAACTAATGAAAAAATGATAGTAATGAGAAAATAATAATAATAGGAAAAATTTTTTTAATGATAATAACAATAAAAATAATAATAATAATAATAATAAATAATAATGATAATAATAATAATAAAAATGAAAGGGTATGGGAAAATTAAAACTACAAGCAATATTAATAATATTTCGTAAAAATTTAGATATTTAAAATTTAATAAGGATAGAAATTTAAATTAAAACAATAATAATAAAAATAATAAAAATGTTTAATAATAATAATAACAATAATAATAATTGTAATGATAATAATATAAAAAACCATAATAATAAAAGAAATGATTATGATAATACTAATAAAAAATGAAAATGA
>NC_051389.1:20762923-20766334 GCF_015228065.2 Penaeus monodon
CTTGTTTAGAATTCCCTTCAAGGTTAAGATGGGTCACCCTCCTCTCATCATCCTGTTTTCATCTCTTATTCTGATTATGGATTCATAATTTTTGCATCTTGATATACACTCTATTTTGCGAAACTAGAATATATGGCACCCCTTGAATCCATTCTATAATTCATTCTGAGATCCGTCGTCAAGTAATTTTTTAAATTAGTTCCTGAAGTCCAGTCTGGAATCTATTTCGAAACCCGTTCTGTTATTCATTGTGAACCTGATTCTGAAATTCTTTTGGGAATTCATTCTGAGACTCATTTCAAGATCTATTGTAAATCGATTCTACAGTCGCTTCTGAGACGCGAAAGCTCGTATCCATTTTGATATGCTTTCTGGAATCTATTTTTGAAATCAATATGAAGGCTATTCTCAAATGCAGCTATAAACTAATTGTGAAATGACAGTGAAACGTATATCAAAAGAGATCACACAAGCCGATCGTGAAACTAATACTAAATGAACTTTCTAAATGAAATAGAGAGAAAAAGAGAGAGAGCGAGACACACACACACACACACATACACACACACACACACACACACACACACATATATATATATATATATATATATATATATATATATATATATATATATATATCTATGCATATGTATATATCTATATCTATCTATCTATCTATCTATATATATATATAATATATATATATATATTATATATATATATATATATATATATATATATATATATTATATATATAACAAAAATGAAATAGAGAGAGAAAAAATAGCGACACACACACATATATATAAATTTATAAATATATACATATATTATATATATATACATTTATGTACATACATACACACACACACACACACACACACACACACACGCACGCACACACACACACACACACACACACACACACACACACATGCACACACACACACACACACACACACACACACACACACACACACACACACACAACACATATATATATATATATATATATATATATATATATATATACATACACACACACACATCTAGATATGTATATCTGTATCTATATTTATCTATCTATCTATCTATATATATATTTTTTTCAACAGAATCTCAGTCCACTGCAGGACATAGGCCTCTCTTATTCATTATTAAGAGGTGACAGTGTCACCTTTGCCTGACTGGATGCCTTTCCTAATCAACCGTGGTTCGGCGCGCTAATACCTGTGCCACGGCGGCGACTTCCCCTACGACAAAGGAAATTAAATTTTATTGGTCATGTCATGAGAAGTAAAAGTATTGAGAAAAACTTGCTGACAGGGATGGTGATAGGAAACAGAGGAAGAGGCAAACCGAAGACAAGACTGAGCGACAATATCAAAGATATTTGTGGGCTGTCGATGGTACAAGTGGAAAGAAAAGCGTAAGATCGAGTTTAGTGGCGAAGGATGGTGGAGATGTCCACGGCTGTTCAAACATGAGCATACCGTTATTGATGATGATTATATATATATATATATATATATATATATATATATATATAATATATATACATATATATACATATATACATATATATATATATATATATATGTATATATATATATATACGTATATATATATATATATATATATATATATATATATGTATATATATATATATATAATATATATATATATATATATATATATATATATATATATATATATATTCATTCGTATTCATGTCATCACCAGTGCGGTGTCTGACGAAATACTTGACTTGTCTCTACACAGGGAGAGGCTGACCAATGATCCGTCCCTTGGGGAGAGTGCACACACAAATCGCCGGCATGCGAGTGTATGTTTGCATTCATGCACACGCATACAGTAAATCTGAAGGTTGTAATGCTTAATAAACTAATTAATATAAATATTAAATCCATATGAAATGAATCGAGATAAACAGACGGGTTTCTGCTCTCGTCTCAACACACCAACACGGAGGAAGAGGTTGGGGAAAAAATGAGGCAACTTATTTATTTATTTATTTATTTATTTCGGTTAGTCAAAATTGAGTTTTATCGGGGTTTCCTTAACCCAGATCTCTGACTGGTGATGGCGATACTATAGTAACATTTTTATTATTTCTATTAGAATTGATCTTGATAAACTGATTGCAGTAATATAGTAAGATATATCTAAAATACATTCTATGTTGTATATGAAAATTCGCAATGCGACATGTGTACATATATATGTATATATATATATGTGCATATATACATATGTGTATGTATATATGTATGGATATATATATATATATATATATATATATATATACATATATATATATATATATATATACACACAAATATATATATGTATACATATGCATACATACATATGTTTATATATACATATTTCTATATCTACACACACACACACACACACACACACACACACACACACACACACACACACACACAACACACACACACACACACACGCCCACACACACACACAGACACACACACACACACACACACACACACACACACACACATATATATATATATATATATATATATATATATATATATATATATATATATATGCGGTGTTTGATGGTTCATCAGCTCACCATCATATCTACGATAGACTCACCCACTACGGTATCTAAGTTTAACTTACCCAATATATTCAAATCCGTGCGTGCGGACAATACGTGTGTGCACGAAGGCATACACACACTCGCATGCGGGCGATTTGTGTGTGCACTCACGTGGAATTTATATACATATATACATATATGTATATATATATATATATATATATATATATATATATATATACATATATACATATACGTATATATATGTACACATATATGTATATATACACATATATGTATATATATAAATACTTATATGTATATATGTATACACACACACACACACACACACACACACATATTTACTAATTGATAGATAGTTAGAAACACAGACAGGTAGATAAAGACAGACAAACAGAGAGAGAAAGAGAAAGAAAGAAAAAGACGAGGAGACACCAAGACACGAAAGGACAAGGGGACGAGCGCAGTGCCTCGGGAATCATTTGGTCCATTTGCATAGCATATGGCACGCGGCACAACTTTATGGCCAGCAAATTCATTCCAGCCAATCATCCCGACCCTCGTCCTTAATTAGAAGCAGCGGAGATGTGGAGGACAAGACTGACGGATTCTCTCTCCGTATTTCCCTCTTTGGATGCGCTAATTTGCCGGGGGGGGGGGGGGCGAGTCTTCTTGCTGAGTGTGAATATGAGTTTGCTGATCGAGGTAGAGGGTAGTGTATTTGCATGAAAATATGCGTAAGTTTGTATGTTGCACGCGCACACACACACACACATTCACACGAACAACAC
>NC_051389.1:20766434-20768934 GCF_015228065.2 Penaeus monodon
TGTGTGTGTGTTGTGTGTGTGTGTGTGAATTTTATAATATATAATATATATATATATTATATATATATATATATATTATATATATACATATATATATATATATATATATAATATATATATATATGATATATATATATATATATTATATACATATATATATATTTTTTAATAAGTATATTTATATATATGTAAAATATATTAATATCATATGTACGTATACATACACATGTACGTATGTATACATCCTTGTATATATATGTGTGTGTGTGTGTGTGTGTGTGTGTGTGTGTGTGTGTGTGTGTGTGTGTGTGTGTATATATATATATATATATATATATATATATATTATATATATTATATGTATATGTGGTGTGTGTGTGTGTGTGTGTGTGTGTGTGTGTATATATACACACACATAAACATACACATGTATGTATGTATGTATACATCCATATCTACACACACACACACACACACACACATACACATATATATATATTGTGTGTGTGTGTTGTGTGTGTGTGTGTGTGTGTGTGTGTGTGTGTGTGTGAGTGTGTGTGCGTGTGTGTGAGCGTGTGTGTATGTGTATATATATATTTATATATATGTATGTATGTATATAAATATATATAGATATAGAAAGATAGACAGAAAGAGAAAGAGAGATAGAGGAATTATAAGAAGGGAAGGGTGAAATACACAGGAAACGGAGAAACATGTCGAAATTATATTACCGAGGCTACCAGTTATATTTTAGGCAACACGGAAAATCATTTTTTCCACTCTCCTACTCTGTCAGTGTGCAATTGTTCTAGATGGAAACTCGCAGAGATAGAATCTGCTCGGGTCATTAGTGTGACGTAGTCTTCATCAGACCGCTAATATGAAACGAAAAATCAAATCTAAAATGTGTTTTGATTTTCACTTTTTTTTTTTTTTTTTGATATGTGTGAAGTCATATATTCTCTCGCATTTCTTATGATTTAATAAGGAACAAATTATTTAGATGGATAAAAATGCAAAGAGAGTTACGGAAAGATAGCTCTTTCAAGCAATTTAAGCAAAGGAAAGAATGACAAACAGACAAGGACAGGGAGAGTTAGGCACATACCGAGAAAGAGAGAGAGAGTGAGAGAGAAAGAGAGATAGAGAAACAGACACACAGACACGCAGGCAAACGCACAGACAGAAGACACATAGAGAAAAAGGCGACAATTCCTCTAGACGCGTTCGAAACAGACATCAGCAACGGAGTAAATGGACTCGGAGGCGAAAAAAAGAACTCCCCAGACAGCACATATTACGCAAGACATGAACGCATTAAAGACGGAAAGCACACTTCCTCTAACCCCGAACAGAGCAAATGCAAGTATTATCTCGGATGTGAGGCGAAAAAATGGCTCCTAGATGGGAGGTGGAGTAAATCCGTCATTTTAAACTTCGTGTAAAATCTTCCTCACTCCCCACGCTCCCATTCTCTTCTCTCTCCGTCTCAGATCTCTATCTCTGCCCTAGTGCTCTCTCTTCTCTGAGGGCTCTGATCATTATCTTTTATTACATTCTTATAAATCGTTTACTTTCTCTCTCTACTCTCTCTTCTCTCTCCTCTTTTCTCTATCGTTCTATCTCTTTCTCTGTCCCTCTCTTCACTCTCTCTTCCTTTCCTCTTCTCTCTCTCATCTCTCTTCTCTCTCTCCTCTCATCTCTCCTTTTTCTCTCCCTTCTCTCTCTCTCTCTCTCTCTCTCTCTCTCTCTCTCTTTCTTTCTTACTATCTACCTATCTTTCTTTCTTTCCCTCTTTCTCTTACTCTCCCTCTCCCTCCCACATGAATATTCGAGGGAAATTAAGCCACCCGCAGATGGAATAAAGAGGTTTCTCCCCAATGGAGGATTTGGTTCAGATAATTAATACACGCAATCGCCCAACTTGTCTTTTTAAAATATTTCTTCAAGTTGAATACAGAAGTAGTATTTGCATGGGATTCGTATGGTAATAGGGGCAAATGTATGCTTATTCAAAGAGCTTATATAAACGAAATGGAGTCGGCATATACGAGTTAATGGGAGGGAGAGATACTGAATAAATGATTGATTTGCAGATGTGTAGGAGTTAAGAGAGTGAATGTTTGCGTGTGTTAAGATGAAGTTCATGTTGGTATGTGTGTGTGAATGTGCTTTCGGTTAATATCGGCCTGTTTTTGTTTTCTTCTCTGTCTGCTTGTTAACTATATTTTATTTGAGTCGTGGTTAGGGAAGCTGTTCCACTTATGCATTCCTCTATGTAAAGGCAAAAACATTTTTACATTATTAAAGTTCAAGATGATGTATAAGTAGACATGAATAAACTTGTTATGACTCACGCGTCTATTTGTAAATCGTATAAAAAATCTATGAATTATAGAATCCTAAAGATGGTGTAACAAGTGTTCTTTATGATCTAAATAATATGACAAACATGTGAAGGAATATGATATGAAAAAAATATACCGTGCACGCACTC
>NC_051389.1:20780638-20783138 GCF_015228065.2 Penaeus monodon
ATTGTTCTCTTCAGTGAATCTGCAAATGAAATGCAGCAGCTAGTAAACAACCTCATTAGAGAAAGCCTGAAAATCGGACTTCGGATGAACAAGAAAAAGACTAAGATAATGTTCAATAGTAGAGTTCAGTTCGAACAGATACATGTACAAGGCGGACAAGTATATATACTTAGGGCAACTTGTATAAACACATCTTGCAAAGAGGAAATTAAGTGACGCATCAGTCTAGGCTGGAGCGCCTTCGGAAGACACAGTGGCATACTAAGAGGCTTCTTGCCATTATATTTAAAAATAAAATCTTTAACCAATGCCTCCTGTCAGTTATGACCTATGGATCAGAAACATGGACTACAACCAAATTACTGGAGAGGAAACTAATAAGTACCTGGAGAGGGATGGAGAGATTGATGCTAAGGAATTAGCTCAAATGGTCGGAATGATAGTTACGTAACTACCAAGGAACAGACAAAGTGGAAGAATATCTTGGAGCATCAAAAGAAAAAAAATGGCATGGAATAGGTCATATGCATCAGAGACAGGACAACGATGACAAAAGAAAGTAACCGACTGGGTTATAGTACTTATAGGGCCAAGGTCAGACCAGTGACAAGATGGGGCGTGAACGAAATAACGAATTTGGTGGCCTAGATGGAACAAAAAAACACAAGACAGAACAAAGTTGGAAAAAATTGGGGAGTAGGCCTACGACCTGCAGTGGACTGACTCTAGACTAATGATGATGACACTTATATATGTTGTGGTGTGTGTGTGTGTGTGTGTGTGTGTGTGTGTGTGTGTGTGTGTGTGTGAAGCTATATATATATATAGAATATATGTATATATATATCCTATTGATATATATATATATATCTATATATATATATATCTACATATATACACATAATACCACATAAACAGGTTGTATATTATATATATATATATATTATATATATATATATATAATATTATATATATTATATATATATATTTTTTTTTTTTTTTTTTTTTTTTTTTTTTTTTAATAAGTATATTTATATATATATGTAAAATCTTTAATATCATATGTAACGTTTTTTATACATACACATGGTATCGTATGGTATACATTCCCTTGTATATATAATGTGTGTGTTGTGGTGTGGTGTGTGTGTGTGTGTTTGTGTGTGTGTTTTTGGTTGGGTGTGTGTGTGTTTGGTGTATCATATATTATATATATATATTATATATATATGTGTGTGTGTGTGTGTGGTGTGTGTGTGTGTGTGGTGTGTGTGGTGTGTGTGTATATACACACACATAAACTACACATGTATGTATGTATGTATACATCCATACTACACACACACACACACACACACACACACACACACACACACACACATATATATAGGTATATATATATATTAGTATATATATATATACTGGAGATATAATATAGATATATATTATATATATATTGTGTGTGTATGTTGTGTGTGTGTGTGTGTGTGTGTGTGTGTGTGTGTGTGTTGTGTGTGCGTGGTGTGAGCGTTGGTGTTATGTGTATATATAATTTATATATATTGTATGTGTCTGTATATAAATATTATAGACCTAGAGAAAGATAGACATAACGATAAGAGAAGATAGAGGAATTATAAGAAAGGGAGGGGTGGAAAAAAAATTTAAACCACAGGAAACGGAGAAACATGTCGAAATTATAATTACCAGAGGCTACCAGTTTATATTTTAGGCCACACGGAAAATCATTTTTTTCCACTCTCCTACTCTGTCAGTGTGCAATTGTTCTAGATGGAACTCCAGAGATAGAATCTGCTCGGGTCATTAAGTGTGACGTAGTCTTTCATTCAAGACCGCTAATATGAAACGAAATAATCAAATCTAAAATTGTTTTTGATTTCTCAACTTTTTTTTTTTTTTGTTTTGATATGGTGTAAGTCATATATTCTCTCTCCGCATTTCTTATGATTTAATAAGGAACAATTATTTAGATGGATAAAAATGCAAAGAGAGTTACGGAAAGATGCTCTTTCAAGCAGATTTAAGCAAGGAAGAATGACAAACAGACAAGGAACAGTGGAGTGTTTAGGCACATTACCGAGAAAGGAGAGAGAGAGTGAGAGAGCAAGAGAGATTTAGAGAAACATACACAACGACCGCAGGCAAACGCACAGACAGAAGACACTAGAGACAAAGGCGAACCATTCCTCTAGACCCGTTCGAACAGACATCAGCAAACGGAGTAAATGGACTCGGAGGCGAAAAAAACTCCCCAGAATAGTCCTATTACCAGCTTGCGGTCATTAAAGAGCGGGACAAACCATCACCACTCAACCCCAACAGAGCAGAATCAATTTTTATTATCTCCGCAGATTGTGATTCTGCGCCAAAGTGAAGATGGCTTCGTGTATGTGGGAGAGGGGAGATAAAATTAGTCTTTTAAACCTTCGTGTAAAATCTTTTTACCCCCCCCCCCTTCTCTCTCTCTCTCTCGTCTCAT
>NC_051389.1:20788138-20791401 GCF_015228065.2 Penaeus monodon
TATATAGATAATATATATATATTATATTATATTTTTAACAGTAGGTTTTCATGTTTGAGCCGCCTTGTCACAGTGCATGATACTTAATTTTAGTTTTCATGTTGTGATGATCTTGGAGTGGAGTACGTGGTAGGTCCCAGTTCCTTTCCACGGAGAGTGCCGGTTTCTACTTTTAGGTAATGTTCAAGGGAAAAACGCGCCCGGCCGTTTGACTCGAACCTCGAACTCGGGAGGGGGGAAGAATTTGCCGTCGTGAACGTCTTGGTCCGATCTCTAACCATTCGGCCACCGCGGCCTCATGTGTGTGTATATATATATATATATATATATATATATATTATAAGAATTATATATATGAGAATATAAATAATATATATATGTGTGAAAAATATATATATATAGATATATATATATATTATATATATAGATATATAGAATATACTATATATATATATAAATGTGGTATACACACACACACACGCTTATATATAAACACACACAAACACACACACCCTTGACACTACACCCTCAAATTAAGTCCTTCAGGATGTCCCGCCTCGTGCGCCTGTTTTTCGGGGCGTCGCGCTAAGGCACAGCAGTAAAGGCGCCGCGGCGCAGGGGCGTCGCTGCTATAACCGTGATATATGACGCCGTCGTGTGAGCCTTATAAGTCGTGCCCATAAAGTGGGGCTGGTGACACACAATTACGCAGGAAAGCTTGTTTATGGATGGTACTTTTTTGCGGTCCCTTTAACTCAGTAATCTTAGATAGTCCCAAAAATGGCCGACAGATTGTGTCGCAATGTTACGCAGCTGATGCAGTGCAGTTTCCTTTTTTTTTCTTCTTTTTTAGTGATGGCGCGGAGGAAGGCGATGGGAGAAGGGTTCGTCGATCCATCTATGGGTGCTTACTTCGTGGGGAAGAAATGGCTTCTTGTCATCGTTGGTGTTATTTTCCTATATATATATACTTCACTCTTACTTTTGCTCTTTCTCTCTCTATATATGTATGTATATGTGTGTGTCTGTGTGTCTGTGTGTTTGTGTAAAATATATGTATATATATAAATATAAACATAATATAATTAATATATATATATATATATATATATCTATATATATATATATCTAAATATAAATAATATATTTATATATATATACAATATAATATATATATCTATATATATATATATATATATACTATATATATATATATATATATATATATAATATATAATATGTATATATATTTTATATATTATATATATATATATATATATATATATATATTTTGTTTGTGTGTGTGTGTGTGTGTGTAAACATTATATATTATGTGTATGCGTGTGCCTGTCTGTGTGTGTATTGAGAAAGAGAGAAAGAGATACTGTACTGTACATCATGCCACAGATGCTTCCAAAGTTCCTCTCTTTCTCCTGCAACAGCCTACAGCACCCTACATAAGCCTCAGCGCCCTTGTTAAAAGGCTTGACTGAGAAGTTACCCTTTCCTTTTTACTTAAATGTGATAATTGAAACGATAAATTTTGTAACCTCTTCGTGTAGTTACGGAAAGTGAGGGACAAACGGAAAGAGGGAAAAGAGAGAGAGAGAGAGAGAGAGAGAGAGAGAGAGAGAGAGAGAGAAGAGCTGAGAGAGAGAGAAAAGAGAAGAGAGAGAGAGAGAGGGGAGAGAGAGAATGTTGATTATTTGAATGCTTTGATATATATGTATATATGAATATATTATATATATATATTATATATATATATATATATATATATTATATATATATATATATATATTAATATATATAATTTTGTTATTTATTTATCTATTTATTTTTTGCGCGCGCGTTTAATGGTTTTAATTACTGCATAATTTTGATTGTTACCAGTTCTACATTTATTTAGTACACTTATTTATTTTTTTTTTTTTTTTTTGTTATTTCGCGGTGTCAGTGACGTGACACGTCATTTTCTGATTTGTCATGTTTCTACATATTTTATTTTAACGCTTCTTTTATGGAGTTTGATACTCATTCTGTCGTTTATATAATTGTCTTGTATCTTTGTTTATTACTTGGGTATTTCTTGTCCTGTGTTTTAATTTTGATTTTGATATTCGTTTTTTTTTTCTTTTGTATCCTTATGGTCTTTTTTTATGTGTGTATTTCATTGTCTAATGGTTTTATCACGTATCTTATTTGATTTTTATTTTACTTTAAACTATTTTGAGTTGAGAAATGCTTCGTTTATTTTGTGACGTTACGAGTTAATGACAGCCCGCGACTTATGACAATAAACAATGTCAACTGGAACTTTTTGTCTTTCGATGTACCCGCCTCCCTGCTGAAGCATCACCAAAGGTTGTACTAGTCCCATACGTTACTTGCCTAGGTTCTATTTTCGCTGGATGTTATTAGTATATTAATCAGTATGGCATTGGCTATATATGAGTTACGTTTCCCAAAGCTCAGTACTCAGTACTTTTAAATTTGTTACGTTTTGAAATGTCATGTCAGCCTATTCTAGGACTCAATTTCATTGCCAAAGGGTTTTTTTACTTTTATTATCTTTCAGTAACGATTTCAGCGAGCTGTGTATTGTTCTTTAAAAAGTTGCCCATTATTTTACCGATGTTATTGCTTTTACATGTTCCTTATCTGTGTTTTTTATCTCTGTTTTTTACTGCTTCTATTGCTTTTACTTCTGCTTTTAATCCCTCAGCTTTTATTGAATCCTTTCCTTCTACGATTTCAGTCAAGTTTTAGTACTGTTTTAACAACTGCTTACCTCTTATTGTTCTATATACTCGCTTTTACCTCTGCTTTTACTCAACCTTTCTCTTTTACGATTTCAGTTAAGATTTTATTGCTGTTTTCAACCGATTGCTTGCCTGCCATTGTGCTTTAGAATTGTTTTATATCTGCTGTTACTATTTTTTTTTTACCTGATCTTACCTGTGTTTTTACTCATTACTCTTTCGTACTATTGCTTACTCCTTCTACTGCTGCTACTACTTCTACTACTACTTCTACTACTACTATTGCAACCTCTGTTTCTGCTATTACTGCATCTGCGTCTACTACTAATGCCTTTGCCTATTCCTACTGCTTTTACTTCTACTTCTGCTTCTACTATTACTGCTACTGCTTCTACTATTGTTATCTCCTTGCTTATCATATCTCCTTGTTATATAAACGAAAATGATTCTACTGTTTAAGTACTACCGTTTTGTGACAATAGTTACTTTAACGCACTCTTT
>NC_051389.1:20799001-20806501 GCF_015228065.2 Penaeus monodon
GTACGATATGTTAGTTCATAAAGCGGAATATTACACAGATGAACATGCAGTTGGTGGATATAATGGCTGTATGTATTTTTTTTTCTTATGATGTTGAACCAAATGTATGTACTTTGTATGGGTGTGGGGTGTGTGTGGTTGATAGGAAGAGATAAAGTACAAATACAGGCTACAGAAAAAAAAAAAAATTGGCAAGCAAGATTACAGATAGATAGATAGATAGATAGATAGATAGATAGATAGATAGATAGATAGATAAGTAGATAGATAGACGATACGAGGAGTTGACTTACATCGCTTTTGTTTTCACAAGATGAGCGAGCATATGGCGAGCAAAAACACTGTGTGAACTTATTACTTTCACTAGTCCGCCAACAAATTTTCCACATGAAAGATTTTTGTTTCCATAAAACTGCTCAGAGATCATCCGAGAAATGAAAGAACCACACATACTTGCATCACTATTCAAAGGAATAATACACAAATCAGAAGTAAATCTCCACTCTACTTCGAGAAATACAACAGTTTACACCAGGGTATTAAGTTTACATTACATCATGATCCACGTTTCATTTAGTCAATAATGTATTTAATAGACAGATTCTTATGATTTTAGTTAAATAAAAGAGTATTCCAAACTGTCAGGAAATGATTCAAACTGTTCCCAAAAAAACTTCAAATACGTATTTTATGGCGGCCTGCCTTCGATCTGATGAAATGAAAATTACTTTGATGGCGTCTTGAAGTTAATCTTTTTGGAAACGAGTGTTCCGAAGCTTCTTACAGTATGAGGCTTTTCTTATGCATTCGTGTATCAATTATTGACTAAGGTTGATATGTCCTAATAGCGCAGTTCGTTCATTTTGTGTGCAGATGCAATTTAGCTTCCATTCCAAACATTTGTAGGGCTCAAATGTCGAAATCAAAAAGAGAAAAGAGAATATACACTTATATATAACATGTGTGTGTGTGTGTGTGTGTGTGTGTGTGGTGTGTGGTGTGTGTGTGCGTGCGTGTTTGTGGTGTGTGTGTGTGTGTGTGTGTGTGTGTGTGTGTTGTGTGTGGGTGTATGGCTTATATATATTTACGGGAATTATGGTATAAATGTATACACATATGTATGATGTAAGCTGACCTGTATGGTCTACATATGCGTGCACTGGCAACAAAAGTAAGCAAAACATGGATAGAAAAACATAAACAGATAAAGAGTTATTTTGTTTACAAAAAATATACGTTCACAATTCTTTAGCCTATTAGTCTACTCCTTGAAACCCTTGTAAAAGGATTTTTCTGCCGATAGAATTCAGCAAGTAGTTATTTGCGCCCCAGCCCTATCCCACCAGGGCCTATTTTAGCGTACCGCTTCAGTTTAAAGTAATGGTACAAGTACATCGGTGACTTCTCTCCACAATAAAAAGAATCCTCTGATAAATATGAATAGTCATTACTTCAACTGAATGAATTGAAAATATGAATTATAGGAATCTAATAGCAAAGCAAATCAGTTCCAAAAAGAAAGAAAAGTATTTCGCGTTTTAACAGCATAAAACATACGAGCCTCTGTTGCATCCTCTAGCTATGCCAATTATAGTTAGCAAGATTCCTCTGTACATTAACCTGTTTCTCATATTATAGCGACTTCACAGTGTCAATTGAGCTATTGTGTTTCAAAAATATTATCTCGCCCTTTACGATTTTTGATTTGGATGTGCGCGCGCGCGTGTGTGTGTTGATCAAATTATTACCATTTTAGTAATGGTTCTTCGGGTCAATGGGTAGCTTTCGGATAGAATAAAACTCATAGTCTAAATTTGGTTTTGCGATTAGAAGATCTGCAATTCTCTGGGTGCATTCTTGTTGATAACACGAAACGTTTTAACCGGTGGGAGATAACTAGTGAGCACAAATTACTTGGAAACTTAAAGAGATGAAACCGCAGGGGAAAAAAAAATAAATGAAACCCTAGCATGTAGAGAATCTTTCAGAATGTTTTCAGGATGCTCGTGCGAAAACGTGGCTGAAAGTTAAACTGACTCCAAAAATGAAAAGGCAAATTGGCAACTTTACCTCTCTTCTCTCTTTCTTCCGAAATTGATCTCTAAACAGACAGAATGTATCAAAGCGGATATGGTGTGATTTGCATAATCAGTACACCACAACAGAAATTCAAAAGTCCCTCCCTGGTGCACATTGCACACAGGCCACATATATACCTGCATAGTGTATGTGCGAGCATGGCTATCTGTAAATTCCGTATATACTGTATTAATCTAGTATACATACATACAATGTGTATATATACGATCGTGTGTATGTATATATACATGTGTGTGGTGTGTGACTTGTGTGTAATAGGCGCGCGGGCGTGCGTGTGTATTTATGTATATTATATAATATATATATATATATATATAATATATATAATATAATATAATTTATTACAGATATATATACAATACATATATATGTGAATACCTATAGATATTTTATACATAAATATTATATTATATATATAATATATATATATATATAGATATAATATAATATATAAGATATTATCTATAATATATCTATATATAGTCTTATATGTGTAAATGCTCCCTGTTAAATTCCTAAAGCAATCGGTCACTTTGATAATTATATAAAAAAAAAACTTGAAATGCTGTTCAATGACGATACATCTTCGGATCAATTAGCAGAGGGATACACACACACACACACACACTCACACACACACCACACACACACACAAACATATATATATCTATGTTATATAATATATATCTTTTTAATATATATTATATAATATATATATATTTATATATATGTATGTTGTATGTAGTATGTATAGATATGTATATAGATATATATATATAAATATATATATATACTATATATATATATTATATAGACTTCACACACACACACACACACACACACACACACACACAATCTATATATATATATCTATATATATAATATATATATATATATATATATATATAATATATATATTTATGGTGTGTGCCTGTGGTGTGTGTGGGTTGTTGTGGGTGGTGTGTTTTTTTGTGTGTGTATATAAATATATATGATAATATATATATTATATATTATATATTTATATATATATATATATATATATATATATATAGATACTATATATAACTATATAGATATACATCATTTATATACACACAAACACACACACACACAAACACACACACACACACAACACACACACATAAATAATATATATATATATTATATATATATATATCTATATTTAATTTTAAACAAAAAAAAAATATATATATTACTATATATATATAGATGTGTGCTGTGGTGTGTGTGTGTGTGTGTGTGTGTGTGAAGTATATTATAGATACATATATTATGTAGCATTATATTTATATATATATAGATATATATATATACTACATACATACATACATACATATAATATATATATAGTTATATATATAAATATATATATATATTATATATATTATACATATTTATATATTATGGTGTGTGTGTGTGTGTGTGGTGTGTTTGTGTGTGTGTTGTTGTTGTGTATCCCTCTGTTAATGTTGAATCGAAGATTGTATCGGTCATTGAAAATCATTCAAGTTTTTTTTTTATATAATTATATAAGTGACCTATGCCCCTTGGAATTCTCACAGGAGCAGTTACACATATAAGACTATATATATAATATATATATATACATATATATATAATAATATATAGATATATATTATATATATATATATGGATGCCGGTTTTATATTAATTTCGCTTTTTTATACATATATATGTATAATGGTATCTCTATATATATATATATATATATATATATATATATATATATAATATAATATATATATACATACATTACACACGCACGCACGCGCGCTATACACACAAAGCACACAGACACAAAGTATATCTACATACACACGATCTCGTATATATACAAATGTATGTATGTATACTAATTAATACAGTATATACGGATGTCGATAGCCATGCTCACACAGACATATGCATGTATATATGTTGCCTGTGTGCATGGCACCAGGGAGGACTTTTGAATTTCTGTGTGGGTACCTGATTATGCAAAAACACCAGAATCCGCATTGATACATTCTGTCTGTGTAGAGAAATTCGAAGAAAGAGAAGAGAGAGAGAGAGTAAAAGTTTTGGCCAATGTGCTTTTCAGTTTTGGGAGTGCAAGTTTAAACTTTTCAGCCCACGTTTTCAGCACAGAGCATCCTGAACACATCTGAAAGATTCTTACATGCTAGTGTTTCATTTATTTCTGCGAGTTTCATCTCTTTAAGTTCCAAGTAATTTTGTGCTCACTAATATTCCCACGTTTAAAACGTTTCGTTATCAACAAGAATCACCCAGAGATTGCCAGAGCTCTTAATCGCAAAACACAAATTAGACTATAGTTTTATTCTATCCGAAAAGCTACCCATTGACCCGGAAGAACATTACTAAATGTAATAATTTGATCACACACACACGGCGCGCGGCACATCAAAATAAAAATGTAAAGGGCGAGATAATATGTTGAAACACAATAGCTTAAATTGACACTTGTGAAGCGCTAGAATATGAGGAAACAGTTTAATGTACAAGTAGGAATCTGGCAAACGTATATAAATTGCATAGCTAGATGAATGCAAACAGAGGCATCGTATGTGTTTATGCATGTAAACCGCGAAATACTTTTCTTTTCTTTTGGAAACTGATTTGACTTGCTATTAGATACCTATAATCAGTATTTCATTAATTCAGTGGAAGTAATGGACTCATTCATATTATACGAGGATTCTTTTTATTGTGGAGAGAAGTCGCAGAGGTAATTGTACAATAAATTAAACTGAAGCGGTATACGCTAAAATGAGGACCTGGCGGATAGGGCTGGTGGCGCAAATAACTAACTTGCTGAATTCTATCGGCAGAAAAATCCTTACAAGAGTATTCAAGAGTAGGACTAATAGGACAAAGAATTGTGAACGGTATTATTTTTTGTAAACATAAAATAAATCTTATCTGTTTATGTTTTATCCATGTTTCTGCTTACTTTTGTTGCCAGTGACACGTCATATGTATACCTTTACAGGTAGCTTACATACATACATATGTGTATACATTATACAACTTCGTACAATTATATATAAGCATACACCACACACAAAAACACACCACACACACACACACACCACACACACACACACACACACGCACGCACACACACACACACACACACCATCACACACACACACAACACACACACACAGGTGTTATATATAAGGGTATATTCTCTTTTCTCTTTTTGATTTCGGACATTGAGCACCTACAAATGTTGGAATGGAAGCTAAATTGCATATAGCACAAAAATGAACGAAATAACTGCGCTAGTAGGACATATCAACTTAGTCCACTACTTGATACAACGAAATGCATAAAGAAAAGCCTACATACTGTAGAGAAGGCGTCGACCCTTCCAAAAGATTAACTCAAGAACGCCACAAAGTTAATTTCATGTCATCGATCGAAGGCAGGCCGTCCATAAAAGACGTATGAAGGTTTTGGAAAAGTGAATCATTTCCTGACGTTTGGAATACTCTTTTTTAATTTAAACTAAAATCTAAGAATCGGTCTATTAAATACATTATTGAAATAAATGAAACGTGAGCAATGATGTAGATGTAAATATACCCTGTTGTAAACTGTTGTATTCTAGAAGTAGTAGTGAGGATTTACTCATTTGATTATTCCTGTTGAATCGATAAGTATTTTCATTTCATTTCTCATGATTCTCGACAGTTATGGGCAAAACAAAAAATCCTTTCATGTGGAAAATTTGTTGGCGGAACATAGTGAAAGTAATAATGTTCACCACAGTGTTTTGTCTCGCCAATTGTCGCTCACGTGTGAAAGGCAAAGCGATGTAAGTCATCGTCTCTATCTGTCATATATCATCTATCTCATCTATTATCTACTATCAATCTATCTATCTATATATCTATCTATCTGTATCTTGCTTGCCATTTTTTTTTTTTTTCTGTCGCCTGTATTTGTCTTGATCTCTTCCCTAACACACACACACACACACACCACATACAAAGTACATACATTTGTTCAACATCAAGAAGAAAAAAAAACGTACATACATCCATATGATACACACAACTGCATGTTCTCTTGTGTAATATTCCGCTTATGAACTAACATATCGTACTAGGCCTCTGCATACAGACAGGCAAAAAACAAAAATAAATGATAAAAATACAGGGTGCCAGATAGACAGAAAATTACGAATTTACATGATAAAACGTTTTGCCCGTGTTTATGCCCACAGTGGAAACCAAAATCACAGTAACCACCGCAAATGGAGCTTGATAGCCAATTTACTGGCGTCACAGTAAATGATCCAAAATGGACGTTTGTATTATATAACGTAAAAATCAAAAAAATTGCCACAAAATGTTATGCAACCGGAACTATTTTTGATATAGCGAGCCACATTCTGAGAGAATGTGACGCTATGTTAGTATACGGTGGATATTAAGAATAAATCAAATTAAGTTCCATGTGGACTGGATCGTCTTCGGTAGAAATGGGAAAAAGAGAAAGAAAGAGAAAAAGAAAAAATATGTTATTAATATAGCTTAATAGGAACATTAGTTTTTATGGTAGAACTATATTCCCCTTCCGAGTGCTACTATCAATAAGAATCATAATAAAAGAAAATAAAATCATGATGATACTGTTGTTTGTTTACCTCCAGGCGCGTTTTGTAATTATAGAGACATGCCTATACCGTCTATCTTCGGTTTGACGGGCGGTGTAGGTCCCTAAGCCTAGGATGAGTCGCTTGGCCAAAACAGTATTTCTAGCGCCCGTATTAGTCCGTGAGGCCGCCAATGATTTCAGAGTAACCAAACTGGATATACAGCCGTGATTAGTTCCGCTATGGCTTATCGTCAGCAGAAGAGAGGACTAGAGAAGATATTGTATAATGTTCAAGGTTGAAATATTAATCTTCTGATAGATGATGATGATGATGATGGTGATAAGGATAAAGATAAGGATGATGATACTGATAATGATAATGATAATGATAAATGATAATGATTAATGATAATGATCATGATAATGATAATGATAATGATAATGATAATAATAATAAAAAAAAATAATGGTGATAGCAACAACTAAATCAACAACAACTAGAATAATGCTAATGATTACAATAAGGATGATAATTATGATAGTAATAGTGTTAATGATTATGATTATAATGATAATAATATAATGAAAATGATACTACTACTACTACTACTAAAAATGAGGGTAATAATGATGATGATGATGATGATGATATAATAATAATAATAATGATAATAATAATAATAATAATAATGATAATAATAATAATAACAACAATAAAAAAAAATAATGATAATGAATATGATAATA
>NC_051389.1:20809251-20814251 GCF_015228065.2 Penaeus monodon
TTGTACCCAGGTACTATTGAAGTTATCTGCATCCGTGTTTATCTAGACACTTCATTTTCTAGATTACTCATTAGAACTTTTGGGTTGTCGAGCACTGAGAGATCTGATGAAATGTAAAATTCTTTGGTATTAGACAGTCACCATTTTTCTACTTCCCGCTTCCTGTTTATACCACAGGAACAAAAGGGGGAAAACAAAAGATTGTTTGGCAATTGCTTACAACAAAATCATTTGTTTCATAGTAAATTTATAATAAATATAAACACGACCCCGATTTGGAAAATTTTACATCTAACTTCTTACTGAAAATTTTACATTAAAATCTTTCCCATACTATTTGGTTTAAACCCAATTTTTTACCTTGTTTCACAAATCAATGCACTTTCTAGACCAATAAGAATATTCCTAAAAACACTTCATCATTGAATACACATGCAGCGATATTCGGTGATTAAATTAGCATCCAAAATGAAAGGGAAAAAACGAGTGTACTGACTCCCAGCTATACACGAAATCATAATAACATGATTTTTTTTAGGAGGGAAATTAAGGTCTCGTGTGTCAATGCCTATCGGTCCCTGACCAGAAGGAAGATGAGAGAAAAGCCACTTTTAACGCCTACTTGTCATAAATTATTTTCTTCACATGACTGTGTTTGACATCCTCATTTAATAGAAATTGAGTTATTGCTTGAATGATTTAGCCTCGATTTGAGAAAAGCCCCGCACTTTGACCATAAAAAAAGGGAGAAAGGTCCCCTTTTCCTTACTGAAAAACCCCTTGGGTTTTTAAAAAGAAAAAAAATTGTTTTTTTTTTCTCTCACTCAGGTGATATTTTCATGCTACTTGAACAAAAAGAGACCTTCTGGGAGTAAACACCTTCGGAAAATAAGGATTTCAGAACCTTAAGGATTGTATGGTAATATCATGTAAGAACACCAACGGAAAAAAATACTGGAACATCGCCTACTCCACCGTGCCGCTAAGAAGTTTGTACAAATAACTTTACAGTCCTCGCTAATTTGGCTGTTCTAATATCACATCACCCAATGTTTATTTTTGCTATAACATACTATATAGCATTAACATTTTCAGGGCATGACATGATTAGTTAATCCTTATAGGCCATTTCTCAGTCCTATATTAGTATTTGTTGGTAAACAGCAGACAGCATACTGGAAAAAATTCTTTTTTTACTGCGCCGAATTCTTCTTTAATTTTTTTTCATCTAAAAGTCCCAAATGTTCGCGAAAAATTCTTTCTACACGCAGAGATCTTTGGAAACATAACTATTAAAAGGAACTTTTTGTCTCTTTTTTGAGCATTTACGTTAATCTGGTTACTCCCAAAAATAAATTTTAAATATTAAAGAAATGCAAAAATTTTCATTGTAAGGTTCCAGATGATCATCATTGCTTAATACCTTCGTTAAAAGGAGTACATGCACACGAACCACACACACCCACCACCACACACACACACCACACACACACATATATATTATATATATATTTTATAATAAATATAATATATATATATAGTATATAATATGTTTCTCTTAAAACTCTCTTTGAAATAATATATGTATTGTTGTGTGTGTGTGTTTGGGGGTGTGTGGTGTGTGTGTGGTTGTGTTGTGTGTGTGTGTGGTGTGTGTGTTGTGTTGCACGTGTCGTATTTATTAGTACACACAACACACCACACTATCATGAAGTTTTATTTTTGATATATGTGAAAGCAAGTGCGTATGATTTTAGAAGGGATGATAGGTTATGCATGCATTTTATAGACGTTTGTTTATAAAGCAAAATATTCATATTAGTGTCGGCATCCCTATAATCATCTTTTCACGTTTTCCTTTCGCAAAAAAGTGGGCCTGACCGGGATTTGAAACCCCCGGGCCTTCGCACCCAAAACGAGAACTACCCCTAACCCTCAGGCCGTTTTGAACATGTTACAGAAGTTTTATTTTCCAACTTTCCATGCAGCTGTCCCGGGCCCCCCCAAAACCCCGGGATATTACTGTACCCTCTACCCCCCAAAGGGGAGGGGTAACATATGTTTAAATATGTTAATAATGAGTTTATCCCCTGTAAAAATACTAAATACTCGGGTATTTTGATTTTTTATAGTGAAAAAGCATTAGCATATACAGCTTAAAAACTGTGAAATTTATCATGTAGAAAATTTTTTTAAATAAAACCCCATTTTTTTTCGGTATGATTACCTAGAAAGGGTTTCCGGGACTTCCGTGGGAAAAGGAAAGGGGACCCCACCACGTAATCACTCCAAAAGCCACAACATGAAATCTACAATTAATATCATGCTGTGACCAAGGCGGGTCGACATGAAACCCACCGTTAAAAAAAAAAGAATTTTTTTCGGTGCATGATTAATAATGAATTGAATTTTAAAGAGTACGGCAACACACATGCACAAAAACATACAAAAATGTATATATATAAATATATATATTATATATATCAAAATTACTATATCAATAATATTAATATAATATATATATATATAATTAAAATATTATATTTTAATATATATTAAAATATATATATATATTATATATATATATTTTTTTTTTTTTTTTTATATATAGGCATATTATATATGTATTTCTATAAAAAATACATATACATATCATACTGCGAAATTGCATGATGTGTTGTGTGTGGGGTGTGCGTGTATCATATGGTGTGTGTTGGGAATATAATATAATATATATATAAAAAAATATATATATATAATTTATACAAAAAACTTTAATACAGCAATAATAAAATTATATATATAATAATATTAAAATATATTTTAATAATTTTAAAATATATTATATTTAACACACACACACCCCCACACCACAACCATAATTATAATATATATATTAATATAATATATATAATATATATAGGTAAATACTATACATACAACATATATGTTATGTGTTTGTTGTGTGGTTTGTCGAAAAGTCAATATACTATAATATATTATTATCAATAATATATTATTTTTATATAATATTTTATTAATATATATATATTATCCCATTTTCTAGCCAATTGTGGTGCGAACACACGCTTCTGCTTTGAGCGCCCCTCACGAGGGAAACCCTTTCCTCGGGAGTACAAACACTCCGGTACCTTCTGGACGGAGGGGGCCCCTCGAGCACACGAGAGGCTGCCTCGACCTTCCGGGCCGGGGCCCCTCACGGCCGGCGCTTTTTCCCCTTGGGGCAAAGAATTTCACCTCATTGCCTACCTACCCATGGGTGGCCAAGCCACCCCAAGTCGTGCTGGTCCCAACCCGGAAAAATAGAAAAATGTTTACCAAAAAAAGGGTAATCCGACTCTCCGGGGAAAGGAACGGGGACCCTGCACAAACTACCCCAAAGAGATCACAAATAAAAAACTAAAATTAAGTATCATGCTGACCACGGCGGCTCAACATGAACCTACCGTTAAAAACGAGAACATATAAATAATATATACACTTTTTTGTGTGTTTGAGCCGTATTATATATGTATGTGGGGTGTGTGTGTGTTGTTTGGTGTGTTGTTGTGTGTGTGTGTGGTGGTATATATTATATTTATGTGTGTGTGTGTTGTTGTGTGTGCATGTAAATTTATCTATATTATTACTACTATCATCTATCTATCTATAAAATATATATATATATATTATAAAATTTATATATTATCATTCATATCCCAAAATTAGTATTATAGTAAATATAATTATTATAATATATATTTATTATAATATTATATATATATATTTAATATATTATAACACACCACACACCCACACTCCACACACACCACACCACCTATAATATTGGTGTGTGTGTGGGTGGTGGTGTGTTTTTGTATGTGTGTGTGTGGGTATTCCAAAAATTTTTTTCATTTTTTCCTTTTTTGCAAAAAGCTGGGCCTTTTTTAAAAATTTGTTCGTCCCAAGCGACCTTAATGGGGCGGATCATTAATGTAAGTTTTAAAGATGCAGGGCATTTGAAATAGATAACACCAGTACCCGTTACCCAGGGGTCTATCTATAACATATATTTAAGTGTTATCCCGTACCAATACATAAGCAATTTACACAAATGGTCAGTATTGAGTGCCCAAAATTTTAAATATATCTGAAAAACCCACCCACCCACCTACGAACATTAATAACAGAAAATTCAACTTTTTTCTACTGGCCTCGGCCCCGCCTTCGGGATTCTTCATTACATATCAATAATTTTTTTTTTTTTTTACTATTACATCTTCTTGGTGCAAAAAAGGGTTCGCGCGACGGTAGCAACCAACCCACATTAAAAAGAAAAGAAAAGAAAGAAAAGAAAAAAAAAGAGAGAAAAAAAAAAAAGAAAGAAAGAAGAAAAAAAAAAAAAATAGATTGCGAAAAAAACTTTTTTATAAAAAATAAATTTAAAACATAAATAACTAAACCCCTTACGAAAAAAAAAGGGGGCGTATTGCGGGGGCCCAGTCGATCCCGAAACAGGGGTTTGGCCCCCGCGACTCCAATTTCCACCGTAAGGATGGATGTTTATCTGTCTTATCACTTAGAGAGCCCGAGTTAAATTTACCCATGTCGAGGCGGTCACTGTGGCTCTTCCCATTTTCCCCCCTGCCGTCCCGTTTTCATTTTGTGATTAAATTTAATCTTATTATTTGGAATACTATGAGATTGTTTACTATGATGTGTAGTTCTTTGGGTGGAGAGACATTTTGTTTTTTTCCCTCGACAAAAATATATTAAAGTTAATTTCACTTAAGCTCTGGGAAAAAGGTTTTTTATATCCCCTTCTGTAATATTCAATCACATAAATCTCTTTGTAATATAAAATATATATAATATCATTATATAATATAATATATACATATTTTTATACATTATAAATATATACAAATATATACATATATATAATATAATACATATAATATATACATATAATTATATATATATATATATATTAATTATTA
>NC_051389.1:20829844-20837344 GCF_015228065.2 Penaeus monodon
ATTAATGGAATGGATTGCATTCTTTAAAAATGTAACTTTTTTTTCCTAATACATGGACTTCAATGCACGAAAAAAATAACATTTCCTTTTTTATGGTTCCATCAAATCGATGAAAAATAATTGTGAATCTTTTCACCCGATGTCAACAATTTGCATCAAAGCACAATAATTAATGCCTCGTAAAGCACAAGCGATATGTACATGTATTTAATTTATCATTTAAAACAAAGATTTCCGACTGGTTACAGACTTATATCATTCATATTTCCGACCAATGGTATTTTAATTCATATCATTTTGAAAATCATCTTAAGTGCCGTTAGCCCGTATTGCATTGCAAGCAGAGCAAGTGAAGCTCAAGCAAGACTCGTAAACAGTAGGATGCACGTTCAGGAAACACAACCACTGTGTCACTTTGTTCCCACAATGCATTGCGAATCCAAAGGCGCAACGATTCGCGCAATTATAACAACATACATATTCATCATATTTACATATCATGAATGTAATTTCTCTTGATTGTAAACACATCAGTAATTCAGCAATACAGCTGTAACATCTGAGTTACATTGCGCTGTTAGAGCATGTCTGTATTCCATCACCGGGATTTCTGAACAATAGCAAAGCTTTAACAGAAATTATTCTAATAGAAATTACATTTTATCTTATGTATGCGGGCGCGTGTGTATGCGTTTATGTGTGCACGTTTAACTCTATATACCACTATCAATTTCTCCTCCTCACACACACACACACACACACACACACACACACACACACACACACACACACACACATACGACACACACACACACACACACACACACACACACACACACACACACACACACACACACACACACACACACACACACACACACAACACACACACACACACACACCCACACACACACACACACACCACACACACACACACATGTATAGGTACTTGCGGATTTTATTTTTTTGTTACGCATGGCCTATTAATGTTTTTTTTTATTTATTTTTATTTATTTATCTATTTATCTATTTATTTTATTTTTTTTACCCATTGCGTTTTAATGAAGTCGAACAATAATGCGACATTCTCATGATGTAGTTAAAATATGGTGCTCAGTCATGATACTAAACAAATCCCATTTACTGTGATTTAATTGGCACTATAGCACATCTAATATAAAGCAGTGTAGATCTTCAGTATCATCTAAAATAACCTCATTGCAATATCCATCAATATCTATGTGTGTGTGTGTGTGTGTGTTAGCATGTGCATTAATATGAGAGAGAGAGAGAGAGAGAGAGAGAGAGAGAGAGAGAGAGAGAAAAGAGAAAGAGAAAGAGAAGAGAGAGAGAGAGAGAGAGAGAGAGAGAGAGAGAGAGAGGGCGAGAGCGAGAGCGAGAGCGAGAGCAACGCGAGAGCAAGAGCGAGAGCGAGAGAAGCGAGAGCGAGAGCGAGAGCGAGAGCAAGAGCGAGAGCGAGCGAGCGAGCGAGCGAGCGAGCGAGCGAGCGAGAGAGAGAGAGAGAGAGAGCTAAGTGATTCAGCTTGACCTTTGCTCGATAGCTCAACGCGAGAGGCAGGCAAGAGTCCAACGTCCCAACTCGTTAATAATGACCTAAGTGAAATTCTCGCGTTCCTTGACAGCAGAAGATTCGGATGTGGTTCGAACGTTGATTTTATTTCACGAGTTGGTGGAATTTTGAAGATCATGCTTAACCAAAGTGTTTTTCATAAAGGCGTAGAAGCTACTGTGCATATTTATGAATTATTATTTTTTCACAAATCAACCAAACGGCGATGATGATGATAATGAAAAATGTAACGAATGCGCATTGCATGATGACATTAATAAAGATAAGGTCTTTGGTTTCTGTTTCAGCTCAAGACCCTTGTTATTTACTTTAGCTCCTCCCTCGTTTTGTCTAATTATCTAACATTATATTGTAGTTATTTTTTATCCTCCTCAATAGGATGAACAATGCCATTAAAAGGTTGCCCCGTTGAAACGGAAGGGCTTCTCACTCACTGTTTCAATAGCACTGCTTTGTAAACTCAATAATGTTCGGATCTGTTATGATATATAATTCTTTTTTTATTTCCTTCTATAACGAATTGCATGGTTGTCGGAGAGGCATTTGTATTTTCTTACGTGAAAAAATAAATGAATAGTGCTTTTCTATTTCTATAGATTATTTATAGAGGTAACTAAACCATCGACTTCATTTTAATCTTGTTTTCGTTATGCTTATGTGTAGTCGTCGCTATACTTTGTATTTCATTGATTTCAATTTCAACGATGAGAGAGAGAGAGTGAGTATCTACGGACATGTATGCTGCACAGTCTATAGGTTATTATCAGTCACTACACCAAGTATGACATTAGAGATATTTTTGTCTAGCGTTATATTATTCATAAATTAAACGTATGGGCCTGACCGGGATTTGAACCCGGGACCTCTCGCACCCTAAGCGAGAATCATACCCCTAGACCATCAGGCCGTTATGAGAGGAACTAGACAGTCAGGTGCATATTTCCGAGCTCTCTCTCTCTCTCTCTCTCGCTAGCGGTCGCCGAAATTCTGCCCACACCCTGACACGGCTCGTGCTGCAATCCCCCACTCGCTTTGTAGTACTAACAGACTAGAAATAGAATATGAATGTCAGTGTTTGCCTTTTTGATAGAATTTTCTCTGGGTGTTGAGCATTTTTTTAGGCTTATAGTAATCATGACTATCATTTTTATATCAATGCTGTGGATCTCAGACATGAAACATAAAACAGATCATGTGTAAGCGTTATTGCTTTAAAATTATACAAATACACATAAAAGAATGAATGTTGGATGAAACTATCATTCGTAAGTATCGTTATATTATCTCCCCTTTCATGGGATCTTATCGCGAGTGTGAGTTTGAATGTAGTTGTACCTGGACACGAATATTTTCTAAACCCTTCATTAAACAATCATCTGCCCCCTGTTCCCAGACTGAATTTTAGATACATATAGGTATGTACCTGTGTCTGATAGACAGACACAAAGATATACCGGCACGCATAGTTACACACAAATAAACACAAACGCACTCGCATTCGCACTCACACTCACATGCTCATACTCATACTCACACTCACACTCACACTCACATGTCCTACCTGATAAAGAATCATGTAGTAATCATCTCCGTTTCGTGCTTGATTACGTGGTTATTAATTTCAACTCATGTTACTTTATTCCACAAACCATTTCAAAATGTCGGGCCTGACCGGGATTTGAACCCGGGACCTCTCGCACCCAAAGCGAGAATCATACCCCTAGACCATCAGGCCGTCGTGCAGTCATGTAAAAAGTGAAATTATGAAGCTCCGCTCTCTTCTGCTACTGACTTTCCTTTTCATTTCATGATTAATGTTAATATCGTTATTATAAGCACGGTGTTACTTTTTCCGGGCGATATCTACCTATTGTACACATCCAGTCTATGCAGCCCCCAAGGATTCCGAGACCTTTGGGTCTGAAAAGGCAGTACTGGTGGTCCGTGAGCGAAGTTTAAAAATTTCTAATGCTTTAAGCGCAAATGTATATGCATTCATAATAAGGTTATCGAAGGTAATCTTATAAAAATTCTCTTTTTCATTACTGTGTTAATTACATACGAAAACACTAGTGTAGTAATTTAGTTCCTTTCTAGAGAAAATTCAATTTTCATATTTACATTATTTTATTGAATCAGTTCTAATAATTAACTTTTGCAACGTTATCTAATTCATTTCATGTATATTATGTGCTTAAGATTCATTAGACTGCAATGTGCAAGCAGTTCTAGGCACGTATCAATTCGATTCTATGTAAGGTATTGTTTTGCAGTCTTTTTTCTGTAAAGATCCGACAAGCACAGCGAGTCGATACGTACTCAGTATCCCGTTTGAAGGGCTTTGCAGAGTTTAATGCTGTCTTTTCAGGGTAAATCCCCTCCCTACAATAAACAGATAAAATTAATCAGTACTCCCTTTTGAATCTTTTGACTACCTAGTATTTGTAATGCTGTCATTATACAATTAATATTCTTCTCATAAAGGAAATGATATTGAATAAAGTCGCAAACAAGTTCTTTTTGCATTGTCATGATTTGCGGGACTTTAAATTATTGTATGTGTTATTAGAACTTATTTTCTGTTCTCATTAGAACTTTTGGTTCGCAGAGTGTCTGCTAATGTTAAAGTTACTCTTTTGCCATTTCGTACTTCCACCTGCTGTAGCCAGGTACAAAAGTGGAACGTTTTGCATTGCTTACAACAGACATTCATTTTCTAGATTATCAATTAACGAACACTTTGGATCTATCGAGCACTCTAAATCTGAATATAATGTTAAATTTCTTTCTATTGGTAACCATTTTACTTTCCACCATCATGATTTCTAGGACAATAAGAAAAAAAAAACTTCATATTGAACACATCAACATTTTCGTATTAAATTTAATCAAATATAAAAAAACAGTGTACACCCATATACGAAACTATAATACATCATTTTTAGGACTGAAATTAGGTTTTAGTTCAAATCTTTCCTGCCTATATAGTTTGGTAACCCAACTTTTACCTTGTTTCAAAATCAATGACTGTTTAGACCATTAATAGTAAAATATTCATCTTGAATCAGATTAGCTCGATTTGTGAAAATAGCATCACCAAAAGAAAGGAGAAAAGTGCGAGTGTCTTACTACAATCCCTTGCTTTAAACGAAATCAAATATGATTTTTTTTTTACGAGGGAATTCATGTCTCGTGGTCATGGTACTCCCTCGGAACATAAGGAAAGGATGATGGAACAAAGCACAACCCACTGTGAAAAAATACTGACTGTCTACTCCATCCTAATAATGAAAATAGTTACATTCGAATTTGGCTGTTTGAAACACATACCAGATTATTTGCCATAATAATAGAAAAAGGATGAGAAGTGTCAGCCTTCCTACATGATCCTATTTAGTCTTGTTAAACAGCAGGCACATACTGAATTTTTTTCTCCCACTCAGTTTAAAATTTTGCATCTATTGACGAAAAGTAGGAACTTTGCTACGGAGATACTACCTTCATGACTATATAAGGATTTCTTTGAACCTTACGGAATCTGTATCGGTAATATATGTAAGAACACGAACGCAAAAAACTATGGGAACATCGCTACTCCACCGTGCCGTAAGAGTTGTACAATAACTTTACCCACCACCACGCCCCCCCTACAGGCCTACACAACACACACACCAATGTTATTTTTGCTATAACATACTATATAGCATTAACATTTACATACATGATTAGTTACTCTTATGCCTTTCTCAGTCCTATATTAGTATTTGTTGTAAACGGCAGCATACTGGAAAATGTTTTATGACGCGAAGTTCTTGCGTGTAATTTTTGCATTCTATACACACCAAACGCCGAAATTCTTTGCTACATCGCCAAGATCTAGCGACACAACACTATATAATGGAACATTTGTACTTTTTGTGAAGCAGGTTTACGTTTTACCATTGGTTATCGCTGAATCAATGTAATGTTAAAAGAAATGCAACAAATTCAGTATATGGTTGCCTATAATCATCTTTTTTAACCTTCCTTATAAGGACGTACCATGAACCACGCACCAAACGACAACAAACCCCAACCACACCGACATACAAAACACCAACACCCATCTACTGTGCCTCCGCCACATATATATGTACTAGATATATATAATATGTTATAATATATGTATATATATAGATTATCCTTAAATCTATCTTCGAAGTATGATATATGATATGTGTATGTTGTGTTGTGTTGTGTGTTTGTGTTTTTTAATACTTTTATTTGTGGTATGTGTACGTGAGTATACCGGCACGTTGTGGTAATAGATGGGGACACACACACACCACCACAGACTAAACATGAAATTACAATAAGTAGCAATGCTGTTTGAAGGGGTAGTAGCATGCAATAGACTGTTATAAAGCAAAATATCATATTGGTCGCATCCGATAATCACTTTTACGTTCCTTCGCAAAATGCCTGACCGGGATTTGAACCCGGGACCTCTCGCACCCAAAGCGAGAATCATACCCTAGACCATCAGGCCGTTTTGAACATGTTACTAGAGACTTACATTTTCCAAGCATTCTCTCATGCTAGCTGTCGCCGCGGCTCCGCCCACACCCGGTATATTACTGTACCCTCTACCGCCAAGGGTAGAGGGTATACATATGTGTATAATATATGTATATATAATGAGATTTATCCCGTGTAAAAATACTAAATACTCGGATATTATGATTTTGATATGTGAATAAGCATTAGCATATAAATGCTCAAAATCTGTGAAATTTATCATGTAGAAATATATTTAAATAACACTCATTTATTATTTCGGTATGATTACCTAGAAAGGTAATACCGGCACTCTCCGTGGAAAGGAATTGGGGACCCTACCACGTACTCACTCCAGGAGCATCACAACATGAAATCTACAATTAAGTATCATGCTGTGACCAAGGCGGCTCAGACATGAACCTACCGTTAAAAGAAAAAGAATTATTTCGGTGCATGATTAATAATGAATTGAATTGTAGAAGAGTACGGCAACACACATGCACACAAACATACACAAATGTATATATATAAATATATATATATATATATATACATATATACATATATACATATATATATATATATATATACATATATATATATAATATATATATATATATATATATATTTATATACATGCATATATATACATATATATATATATATATATATATATATATATATATATATATATATATATATGTATAATATACAATACACACACACACACACACACCAACTATATATATATATATATATATATATATATATATATATATATATATATATATATATATATGTGTATATAATAATATGTATATATATATATATATATATATATATATATATATATATACACACATTTTCTAGCCAATCTGTGGTGCGCAACACACGCTTCTGCTTTGAGCGCCCGCTCACGATGGAATCCTTCCTCGAGGAGCTACAAACACTCCAGGTACCTGTCTGGACGGAGGCCGGCCTCCTCGAGCACACGAGAGGCTGCCGCTCGACCTTCCTGGGCCGCGGCCTCATCGGCCGGCGCGTTGTTCCCTTGGGCAAAGAACTTCACCTCGATTGCCTACCTAGCCACTGGGTGGCCAAGCCAGCCCAAGTCAGTGCTGGTCCCAAGCCCGGATAAAATAGAGAGAATGATTACCTAAAAAAGGTAATACCGGCACTCTCCGTGGAAAGGAACTGGGGACCCTAGCACGTACTCACTCCAAGAGCATCACAACATGAAAACTACAATTAAGTATCATGCTGTGACCACGGCGGCTCAGACATGAACCTACCGTTAAAACAGATCTATACAATATACGTTGTGTGTTGAGCCGAAAATATAATATATATATATATATAATATATTATAA
>NC_051389.1:20847344-20857344 GCF_015228065.2 Penaeus monodon
TCTATATATGTATACATGCAAATGTGTATATATAAATATGTGCATGTGTAGACAATATATATGTATAATATATGTATGTTTACGCATTATATATATATGTATACATATATACATATGTTTATACATGTATATATATACATATATACATGTATTTTATATATATTATATATGTATGTGTATATACGTGTATATGTGCGTATGTGTGTGTCAAAAGGTAAATCGTTTGGGAGCACAATTTCATAAAAAAAGCGAAATGCCTTGAGAATTTTATTTTCGTATTTTATTTTCATGTCATGACATTTGAATTTGTTTTAGATAGTTTACATGTGAGTTTAATGCAAAAGATCTACGGGATATATATGATACAGAAATGACAAGTGAAAATATAATACATTCCATTTTTGACATGTCATTCCTCCATTCCTCCTGCGATAATCATAAGCGCACAGGGATATGGGCGGAGTGTCAGTGACCGCTAGCGGGAGAGACCGCGTGAGAAAGTTGTACCTGACTTCCTACAGAGATTCTAGAACGGCCTGATGGTCTAGGGGTATGATTCTCGCTTAGGGTGCGAGAGGTCCCGGGTTCAAATCCCGGTCAGGCCCAAGTATTTTTTGAATGATAGGATAGAGAATCGATATGACCATAGATATTAAGTTTAATATAGTAACAGTCAATAACCAGTGCAGGTGTGTATAAACCCTCCATGTGTGTGTGTATATACTCACAATTATATATGCACTCGTATGTAACTGCTTGCTTACGTGTATATTTCATACACACATGTAAATATGTATGTATGTGTATATATATATATATATATATATATATATATATATATATATATATATATATATATTTAATTATATATATATATATACATATACATATATACACACTCATTTGTGTTGGTATGTAAGTATAAATGTGCATATACACATACACACGCACAAACCTATCGATATATACGTTTATATATTACAATTGTTTGTGTATGTATTCATATGTACGTTTACGCGCACACACACACACACACACACACACACACACACACACATATGCATATATATTATATAAATTAATAAATATATACATACGCATATATATACATACACATATACATATACATGTACATGAGTATATGTAGAGGTAAATGTAAGTAAATATTTCAGTTTATAGTTATTTTATAAAATAAATAATCATTATTTTCATTTATAACATAATCGCTGTCATGTTCTTTAGTCTGCATTTATTTGATATACTTAGTAATAGTTTTCAATTTTATTTTCGAGAAAGAGACGCGATGTTTTGATAACCAGCTACTTTTGTATTTTCGCGTCTTCCACATGTTTTCATCATATATATTTTACGTTTTTTAAAAAATATTATAATGAATGTTTTCATGAAACCTAACGTGCAAATAAGATGTCAATGTTTGTTTTTTGATATGTAAGTTTTAATTAGTATATGGTATACTTTAAATCATTATATTCATAAAAAGTTCTTCATCGGATATAGATGGTTATAGTTATGCTTCACAAGAAGATAGAAATGGAGAGTGACTATTGGCTTACAAAAAAAAAAAGAAAACTAACGGATTTGTTTCTTCACCAGATATAGATTCCTTTAATTACTTTTTAAAACGGAAATACAAGTAAGATAAACAGAAAGCTATTATTTATGAAAACAGAAAAATTAATTCTCAAGAAAGTGTCGGAGAGTGACTGTTGGCTCACTCAGAACGTTTTTGAATCCCCGAATTAATATTAAAAATGTGGGTATTCTTGCAAGGAAGAGGGGGGGGGGGGTGCGAAGTAGAAGCTTCATAATTTAGTTATATCTTTTTTATTTCAAGTTCCTTCTTGGAATTAAAAATCCTAATAAATGAGAGCTGCCTCACAGTCTTGACAATCTTATTACCTTTAATAGAACATGTGAATATGCAATTACCAAAAAGAAAGAAAAAGAAAAAGAAGAAAAAAAAAACTTAAGTTATCCTTTGTGAATCACTTCTGACAATACTTCATCCTCATGTTATTCACTTCGAGGTACATTTACCACCCGTTTCCCGTCCTCATCCGTATAGCTGATCTAATTTATTACTTGCTGTAATTATATCCGATGTGAAAACGATTTCATCGCGATTGAACTATTCATCGTGCATTAATGATTTTATTTTGTTCATTATTATTGTTATTATTTGTTTTCTTATAAAGTAGCACTTTGAAAGGAAAATACAGCTCTGTTGTAATAATGAAGGAGATTATAGGAGACATACTTGCTTTTATTATTGTCATTCCATTTGTTAACATAATCATTTATTATAACCATCATTGTTGGTTGGCTAGAAACCATTACACTTGAAATACGGATACGGGGTTTACGCAAAAACTAGACTTCTCTCAGACAAAAGTTCTTCCTTGTTTACATATACGAGATAGATATTCATCAACAAATGAAAAGGATATTCGGTAGTAATGGGAGGAACCACGATGAGTGTTCGGTGAACTTTCCTTTAATTTTATTTATCTATTTATCTATTTTTTCTCTTTAAACTTAACATCGTGTATGACGGCCTGATGGTCTAGGGGTATGATTCTCGCTTTGGGTGCGAGAGGTCCCGGGTTCAAATCCCGGTCAGGCCCAAAATTTTAACAGGTTATAAAACATAAAAGTAATAATCATGCATGGCCATATAAGATATACGCATATGTATGTATGCATATACATACATATATGCATATATGTATTTATATAATATATTTATATATAGATTATGTAAATACGTAAAATTTGACACATTTATAAGTATAAATATATTCATACATACAAATACATGTATGAACACAGTATATGTATATGCATATATATGGATATATGTATACACAAATATATACACAAACATATGCATACATAAGTATATACACAATATATAAACATATAAATATATATATGTACATATATATGAATATACATATACATTGTGTAGAAGTAAATGTAAGTATATTTTACTTCATTATAATCATTTCATAAAATAAATACTAATTATTTTCATTTATAACCTAATCACTGATAAACATTTTATTAACATTCATTGCTGACTTTTATGATAGGTTCCAATGTTATTTTCGGGAAACAGACGCGATGTTTTAGCATATGGTATAAACACATCTATCCGGAAATTTTAAAATATTTATAGGATACACAATATTCAGATTTTCTTTTTTTTTTGTGAAAAAGAAGGCATTTTTTCATCGGATATAGATTGCCATAGATATAGCTGTCAAAGGAAATACGATTAAAATAAACAGAAAGCTATTAATTGTGAAATTATATATATATATATATATATATATATATATATATATATATAAAATTTATGTGTATATATAATATATATATAATATATATATATATAGTAAAAATATATTATAATATTATAATATATATATATATATGATATATATAATATTATTAATATATATATATATAATATATAATATATATATAATATATATATATATAATTATATTTATATATATAATATATATATAATATAATATATATATATTAAATATAAATATATATTAATATATATAATATATATATATAATAATATAATATATATATATATATATATAATATATATATAATATATTATATATAATATATTATAATATACATTACATATATATATATATATATATATTATATATATATATATATATATATATATATATATATATAAATCATTCTTAAGCAAGTGTTAGAGTGACCTCGATCACTTTAGACCCAGAACTTTTTCTATTAGTATTAACTATATGGGAATTCTTCCGAGGAAGAGGAGGAATATACCTCGTGCAAGACTCACTTCACTATTCAGCGATATATTTTTTTATTTCAAGTCGTTACTTCTTGGAAATAGAAATCCCAATAAATGAGAGCTGCCTCGCAGCATCTTGAAATATATTACTTTGAAAAGAACATGCAAACAGGCACTGGCTAAATAGAGAGAGAGTGAGAGAGAAAAAAATATATACAAGTTGTCCTTTATAAATATTTTGCCATTTCATTCTGATGTTATCCACTTCGAGGTACAATTACAATCCGTTTCTTGCCATGATTATATTCGATGTAAAAACGATCTCATCGCGAGTGAATAATTCATGGTGCATTAATTCTTTTGTTTTAGATTATTTCTAATACTTTCATCATCAGTATTTTTTTTTAAAACTCCTTCCAAGTTATTGTTTGAGAGAAAATATATCTCTGTGACAATAATAAAAATAATATAAGAAATTACAAGATATATACAACTATTGTTAATATAATTTCATTTGTTATAATAATCATTGTCGCTATTATAATAATTTTTGTTGGTAGGCTAGAAACCATTGTACTTTAAATACAAATGCGCCTTCACTCGGAAGAAAGTGCCACCATGCTTGCAATCACGAGATAAATACCAAATAAGTACCAAATGAAAAGGAAATTCGGTGGCGGAAGGTGGAGCCACGATTACTGCCAGCAAGTGTTTGGTGAACTTTACTTTCTCTAACTTTACTTACTGCATGGCGGCCTGATGGTCTAGGGGTATGATTCTCGCTTTGGGTGCGAGAGGTCCCGGGTTCAAATCCCGGTCAGGCCCAAGAATTTAACGGGTTAGAAAATATAAAAGTGCAATAGAGTAATAATCATACATGGCAGTATAACATTTTAACAAATATATATTTTTTTGTTCATGAATGACATGTATGTGTGAGTTCATACATCTACATATTCTATTCATAATGTATGTAAATGTGTTATATAATTGTGCGCTCGTACATGCACACATTTATGCGTACATGCACTATATACATATACACATATTGTGTATATATACATATATGTATGTATGTAGATACATACATCGAGACATATATGCATATGCATACATGCCTATATGTATATATATGTATACAAATACATACATACATATATGCATGTATATACATGCATATATGAATATAAATATATACAAAAAAAAAATTACTCATTTATAAGTATATATATAGATATTCATACATACAAATCTGTGTGCAGATAGCATATATTTGTATATATATGCAATATATATATATGTATTCATATATATGTATACAAACATACACAAACATATGCATACATATTTAGATACACAGTATATATGCATACAAATTTATGTGTATATATGAATATACATATACATGTGTGTAGAGGTAAATGTATCAATTCGATACCATTTCATAGAATACATACTCATTATTTTCATTTGTAATCTAATCAATGTTAAACATTTTCATTTCTATTAATTTGATTTATTTTGCTTTAAGTTTCAAGTAATTTTCGAGAAACGGATGCTATGTTATAATAGCCAGTTTGTTTTGTATTATCGCATAGTCCACTTTTCAATATCTTTTACGTTTTTTTTTATATCATAATTCATAAGGGTTAACGGAACATTCATCTGTGTGTATACAAGTTGTTAGTGTTTATTTTTTGAGACATGTTAACGTAAACTTAGAATCATTTATAGGTCACACGATGTTCAGATTTTTGTAAAAAAAAAAAAAAAAAAAAAAAAAAAAAAAAAAAAAAAAAAAATACACAGAAAAATATTTATGGAAATAGAAAACAGTTCTTACGCAAGTGTCGGAGAGTGACTTGGCTCACTCTAGACCCAGAACTTTATTTCAATTATTATTAAAATACGAGGATTCTTGTTAGAAAGAGGGGGAGGGGGGTGGCTAACCTACCTTGTGCAAGACCCCGCTTCATTATTCAGCTATATCTTCTTTATTGCAAGTCGTTACTTCTTGGGAACAAATAAGAGCTGCCTCATAGTATCGACACACGTGAATATGGAATAACCAAAAAGAAAGAAAGAAAGAAAAAAAAATACGACGTTATTTATAACTCACTTCTGCCATTACTTCGTACTCGTGTCACTTCGAAGTACAGTTGTCATCCGTTTCCCGTCCTCATCCATACTGCGAATCTAATTCATTTATTGCTTTATTGCTACAATCAATATCGATGTGAAAACCATCTCATCGCGATTGAGCAATTCATGGTATTTTAATTTTTAGTTGGTTATTATTTTCACCATTGATATTATATTATTACATTCTTCTTATACAGTAGCACTTTGCAAGTTGTTGTTTGAAAGAAAATGCATCTCTATGGTAATAATAAAAGTATTAATAATAGAGGTAACGAGACATACTGCTGGTGTTATTACATTTGTTATAGTAACCGTTGCTGTTATTAAACCATTTCTGTTGGTTGGAGTGAAAACATTACACTTTAAGTACAGGTACAAGATTTATGTAAGGGCTAGAAAGAAAGCTCCACGAGATAAATATCAATCACGAAATGAAAAGGAAATTCAGTGGCGGAAAAAGTGCTCGGTGAACTTTACTTAAAAAAAAATTACTTTTAAAACTTTTCTTGCTGCATGACAGTCTGATAGTCTAGGGCAGTAGTTTTTAACCTTTTAACTACCACCCCTCCCCTTTTGGAATTTGTCCTTCCCTCCACGGCTCCCTTACATCTGTAAATAAAAATCCCTTCCAGGATTTTAAAGAAAATTATAAATATTCTATTTAGTCTTTAATAAGTATGCATTAGTCGCATAATAATTAAACTTTCCAGTATGTAATGTTGCTCTCGTTAAGAGAATAACAAAGATGATTAGAAAAATTACTGTTTTTTTCCAAGAACTCGTACCGCCTTCGGAAAATAATGAAATCTCCCTAGGGGGGCGCACCCCCAGGTTAAGAACCACTGGTCTAGGGGTATGCCTCTCACTTCGGGAGCGAGAGGTCTCAGGTTAAAATCCTGGTCACGCCCAAAATTTTAACTGGTTAGAGAATATAAAAGTGGAACAAAGTAATAATCATGCATGGAAGTATAACTTTTTATGTGTGAGTATACATATCCACACATGTGTATAAATATGTAAATATGCGTGCTATATACATACACATGTGCGTTATTGTATATGCATATGTATGTGTAAATTCATATGTACATATATATACAAAATATAACTGTATACAAATATAGCATTTTACATATATATTTATAAGTATACATATATATTCATGCTATATATGTTTGCATACAGTATATATGTATATGTATATATATGAAGATATACATATGTATACATACCTACAAGTGTATATATATATATATATATATATATATATATATATAAATATATATATATATATATATATATATATATATATTAACAGCCATTCATTCCACTGCAGGACATAGGCCTCTCTCAATTATCTGTTGAGAGTTATAAGGCAGTGCCACCCTTGCCTGATTAGATGTCCTTTCTAATCAGCCGCGGTTAGGTGTGCTAACACATGTGCTACCCTCGGACACCTGCATTTGACTTCTCAAGATGATATGTCATTTTCTCGAGCTCGAGCCAGAGTCAGAGCGCAGGCATTTTTACGACTGCCGCGGTCGGGACCACGATGGTCGGAGTCAAGTGCTCTAATGACTGGACCATCGCGGCAGTCATATATGTGTATATATATATATATATATATATATATATATATATATATATATATATATATATATATGAATATATGTACACATACATATGTTATATATGTATATATACAAACACATGCCGATATATATATATATATATATATATATATATATATATATATATATATATATTATATATATGTATACGTATGTATATGTATAAATGAATGTACATATATATTTATACGTTATATGAGTTAAGAAAACCGAAATGCCTTGAAAACCTCATTTTCATAGACTAAATGTTTGTTAGTTTTGATAATTTACATGAGAGTTAAATTAAAAAGATCTATGGGATAGATATGATAAAGATAGACATTACAGGTGAAAATATAACACATTCTATTTTTAGCGTGTCAATCTTCCAAGGTGTGCACTGAATGCGATACTCCTAACAACATAGCGAATGTGGACGAATTATAAGTGACCGCTAGCGGGAGAGACCGCGTAAGAAAGTTGTACCTGACTTCCTACAGAAGATCTAGAACGGCCTGATGGTCTAGGGGTATGATTCTCGCTTAGGGTGCGAGAGGTCCCGGGTTCAAATCCCGGTCAGGCCCATGTGTTTTTTTGAAGGATAAGATATCAAAACGATATGACCACTGATGTTAAGTTTAATATATTGACTAACAATAACAGTACAGGTATGTGTGTGTAAGCTTTATCCCATGACATTTGTTTATATATATGTATAATATATATACAGATACGTGTTACGTGTACACGTCTATGTTATATTATCTATAAGTATTATGTATGCGCACTTACCAACACACACGTATGTGTATGTATATATATATATATATATATATATATATATATATATATATATATATATATATATATATATATATATATATGTAAGACATACACACATATACATAAATATAATATTGTAAAAGGTTAGTGATGGTTTCACTATGTAAATGTTAGTGAGTTATTGTGTGTGAGGATTTGGGTGGTCGAGCCATTTGCTTATCCTCGTCGACGGTTCACGAACCCGAAACAAAAGTGATGTCGGCGACCACGACAGCACGACCTGCCACTTGGCTCCGATCTCTACACCTGTTCATTTCATTCTCCATGAATATTTGTACGCAATAAGTCTTACACAGACACGAACAGCACTTATCAGGTCACTCATGCCTCATGTGGGTGTAAGCCCATGCAAAACACGCAAGTCTACAGTGTGCATCTGTTCGTGGGCGCAGGCCCATACTGAGTACCTGATCTTCAGTCTACAGTATATTCTCAGGAAGCTATGGATCAGAAATTCTGTGTATTTTGTTTGTGTATATTTAAGGAATAAGACTGCTCATTCTCCAGAAAATCCTATATCCGTTTTCTGTATTTGTACATGTATATTTTATTTCTTTGAATAATACAGTGAACAAACTGTGGAATATATATATTTTTTTATACCTCGATTGACCCATACTTATAGGATCGTAAAAGAAAATCCTAAGATTTACACTAAACCCCGGACCTATATACACATTTGCATGCAGAGGTAAAAGTTAATATTTGACATTTCAGTATTATAGTTATCTTATAAAATAAATACTCATAATTGTCATTTATAAAATAATCACTGTCATACGCTTTCATTTGCATTCATTTGATGTATTTTGTATAGGTTCCAATGTTACTTTCGAGAAACGGTCGCGATATTTTTATAACCAGCTACTTTTGTATTGTCGAATGGTCCACATTTTTTCATATCTCTACGGTCTATCTTGTAATATTCATAAATGTTCAACGAAAAATTATTGTACATGTATGCAAGATATCTGTTATTTTTTGAGACGTAAAAGTTTATTAGCAAGTGGTATAGGCAAATCTTTCCATATACTTTGAATAATTTATTGTTTACACGATATTAATATTTTTGTAAAAATAAAAGTCCGTTACTTACTAATATACTATTTTAAGTCGTTACTTGGAAATAAAAATTCTATTAAGTAAGAGCTGCCTCACAGTATAGACAGATGTATTACCTTTAAAAGAGCATGCGGAATATGGAATAACCAAAGGAAAATAAAAACAATACTTATATGTACTGTCCTTCATAAATCGCTTTTGCTATTACTTCATTACTTCTTGTCACTTCGAAGTACAGTTATCATCCGTTTTCCTTCCTCATCCGTACAGCTGATCTAATTTACTTCTTGGTATATTTATATCTCATGTGAAAACGATCTCATCGTGATTGAACAATCCATGGTGCATTAACTCTTTTATTTTATTTATTATTATTATTATTTATAATTATTACTACTGTCATTATTGTTACTATTTTCTTATACTGTAGCACTTTTCAAGTTGTTTGAAAGAAAATACATCTCTATGGTAATAATAAAAGTAATAAGAAATAACAAGGGACATACTATTGTTACTATCA
>NC_051389.1:20867344-20869922 GCF_015228065.2 Penaeus monodon
AGATTTCACTCAATCCTTGATTTGCAATTAATACTAATTAAGGGTCAATACCGTCACCTTGAAACTATTAAAGTTGCACTATAATTAATGAGAACATTTAAACATTTATTAATCTTACATAATAAGTCTTGATACATAAGAGCATTTAGTAATATATATAATAGGGGGCCACAGCATGAATATATATGTAAAAATTTGTGTATATGTGTATTATCTGTGTACATATATTGTATATATACATATATATGCATATATGTATATGCATACATACATATATATGAATGTATATGTAATTTATATATACAATGCACATATGTATATAACACATTTATATATTTATGTACTCATACATATATATAGAAGTCATCCATGCACTAATATACAATTCATTATTTGCTTATAAAGTTAGTACATGAGTATTACTTTATTCCACTTTTATATTCCCATATCACTTAAAAAATGTTGGGCCTGACCGGGATTTGAACCCGGGACCTCTCGCACCCAAAGCGAGAATCATACCCCTAGACCATCAGGCCGTCAAGAAGTATATAAAGTTCAAAGAGTAAAACTTTGAAGTTCACAGCAACACTTGCTGGCGGTCAATCGGTCTATCATCTGCTACCAAATTTCTTTTTCATTTGGTGTTTAATATATATATATATCGTGCTCGAAAGGACGATGTTACTTTTTCCGAGTAAATTCTAGCCGTTACATGAATCCCGTATCTGTATTTAAAGTGTATTGGTTTCCACCCATCCAACAATAATGGTTATAATAACAATATTTATTATAAATACAATGATAGTAACAATAGTATGTCCCTTGTTATTTCTTATTACTTTTATTATTACCATAGAGATGTATTTTCTTTCAAACAACTTGAAAAGTGCTACAGTATAAGAAAATAATAATAGTAACAATAATGACAGTAGTAATAATTATAAATAATAATAATAATAAAATAAAATAAAAGAGTTAATGCACCATGGATTGTTCAATCACGATGAGATCGTTTTCACATGAGATATAAATATACCAAGAAGTAAATTAGATCAGCTGTACGGATGAGGAAGGAAAACGGATGATAACTGTACTTCGAAGTGACAAGAAGTAATGAAGTAATAGCAAAAGCGATTTATGAAGGACAGTACATATAAGTATTGTTTTTATTTTCCTTTGGTTATTCCATATTCCGCATGCTCTTTTAAAGGTAATACATCTGTCTATACTGTGAGGCAGCTCTTACTTAATAGAATTTTTATTTCCAAGTAACGACTTAAAATAGTATATTAGTAAGTAACGGACTTTTATTTTTACAAAAATATTAATATCGTGTAAACAATAAATTATTCAAAGTATATGGAAAGATTTGCCTATACCACTTGCTAATAAACTTTTACGTCTCAAAAAATAATCAGATATCTTGCATACATGTACAATAATTTTTCGTTGAACATTTATGAATATTACAAGATAGACCGTAGAGATATGAAAAAATGTGGACCATTCGACAATACAAAAGTAGCTGGTTATAAAAATATCGCGACCGTTTCTCGAAAGTAACATTGGAACCTATACAAAATACATCAAATGATTGCAAATGAAAGCGTATGACAGTGATTATTTTATAAATGACAATTATGAGTATTTATTTTATAAGATAACTATAATACTGAAATGTCAAATATTAACTTTTACCTCTACATGCAAATGTGTATATAGGTCCGGGGTTTAGTGTAAATCTTAGGATTTTCTTTTACGATCCTATAAGTATGGGTCAATCGAGGTATAAAAAAATATATATATTCCACAGTTTGTTCACTGTATTATTCAAAGAAATAAAATATACATGTACAAATACAGAAAACGGATATAGGATTTTCTGGAGAATGAGCAGTCTTATTCCTTAAATATACACAAACAAAATACACAGAATTTCTGATCCATAGCTTCCTGAGAATATACTGTAGACTGAAGATCAGGTACTCAGTATGGGCCTGCGCCCACGAACAGATGCACACTGTAGACTTGCGTGTTTTGCATGGGCTTACACCCACATGAGGCATGAGTGACCTGATAAGTGCTGTTCGTGTCTGTGTAAGACTTATTGCGTACAAATATTCATGGAGAATGAAATGAACAGGTGTAGAGATCGGAGCCAAGTGGCAGGTCGTGCTGTCGTGGTCGCCGACATCACTTTTGTTTCGGGTTCGTGAACCGTCGACGAGGATAAGCAAATGGCTCGACCACCCAAATCCTCTCACACACAATAACTCACTAACATTTACATAGTGAAACCATCACTAACCTTTTACAATATTATATTTATGTATATGTGTGTATGTCTTACATATATATATATATATATATATATATATATATATATATATATATATATATATATATATATATACACATACGTGTGTGTTGGTAAGTGCGCATACATAATACTTATAGATAATATAACATAGACGTGTACACGTAAACACGTATCTGTATAATATTATACTATATATAAAAAAGCATGATAAAGCTACACCAATACTTAGTAGTATCTAAATATTGATACGTTTACATC
>NC_051389.1:20886966-20894466 GCF_015228065.2 Penaeus monodon
AACATCAAAAAAAGAGGCGTAACATCTGAAAAGAGGCAAAATACCTATAGCATCTTATTTATTACATTTTATGAATTCAGGTAATTCAATACATGAAGTTCATTGGAAGTAGGGTGATCCTTTTTTGGGGAGATTCAATCATCTCAATGTTTTTTTCTTGATCCGTGTGAGTAAAGTCTTATACGAATAAAATTATAATTATTTTTTGGGTTTTTACATCCTCAGGATAGCAGAACCCGGTGGGGTTTCATTGAGGCAAGGATGACGGCAGGTTTCACTTTGGGGGAGATTTTTTCCGCGGTAAGTTAGGTTTAAACCCCAAACCTTTGATGGAGAGCACCGTTATTGTAGTTGTGGTGCGGAGTTGCATTCCTGGGACGGTGTTTGTTGTTTCTGAGAGTTCTTTCTCTAGAGTTTTTGGGTTTCCCCTTTTTTTGTGAGGGGTTTTTGACTCGCTGGTGTTCCTAGTATCTGTTGTTTGGGAAATTTGCTTGGATTGGTGTCAAGGGGCACGGTCTGCTGTAGGATATCCTGGAGAGGTGTTGATCTGGGGAAGAATTTCCTGGGGCGTATTTTTCCAGATCAGATTTAGCGATTTATGGATGGAGAGGCTTTTTTAAAGCCTGACCAGATTTTATTGGCAGCTTCCTGGGGGGAAAATTTTGGGTTGCTTTTTCCCCATAAGAGCAATTCGATTTGATAAAGGGTGCCGGGGGTTTACATCTTTAGGCCTCATTTGGTGCCACAATTAATGCAGGGGGCACCGGAAAAAAAAAGATGAGGCTAGCAAGGTTTTTTGTATTTTCCTTAGAAGGAATTTAAATTTATTGGGGTAAGGAGGCTTTTTGGAGGGATCAAAGCCCCCCTTTTAAAAGGCGGGAATTTTGGTTTAATGGACTTTGCCTGAGTGGATCCCCCCATGGGGTTTATTCCTTTAAAAGACCGGCCCTCACCCTTGTGTACATTAGGGGATGTTCTTTTTCGCTTTTGCGATTCTGGAGAAGTTCCCAGGGGTTTTAACTCTCTCAGAACAACTGGTTTCCAAAGCATGATGGCCTTCTCCACAGTTGGGCATTTGGCTACTTTTTTTTCCCATTTTGTACTTTTCCATACAGAGTCTGGGGCGTGTTTTTCCATAACAGATCCCATTTTGGTTTGGGCCTTTACGCTTGGAGTGATGGTGATCAAATTTTGATCGGGTACCCCTCAGGGGTTTTGGGTAATAATTTGGAGAAAAATGTACCAAAACGCCAAGAAAAAAATTTCCTCATGGGTTTCCCCTATTAGGGTTTACTGGATTTCCCTAGTCTCTTTTTTGGGTTTGGTTTATGAAAAAGAGGGTAGCCGTCTTATTAGAGGATGTTCAAATGTCATCCAACGGAAACCCTGAGGGGTAGCCTCTAAGACCATTTTGTTTTTTTTTCCGGGGGGCTAAAAGGGTTTTCAGACTAATGCATTTTCCTGAATTTAAAAAGGGTGGTATTTCCCAGGATGTAAAAGGGACCTTCTTCTTGGCCTGCAGGATAAAAAATCCCTGTGGAAACCTTTGTGGAGCCCTGAAAGGGTTTGGGGTTTATTCTTTTCAAGGGCATAAGAGCCTTATAGAGGTGGAGAAATTGGAGATGGAGGGTTTAAAAATTTCCCATAGAGGTCTGGGGAGAGATAGGACCCCTGTGATAGTTGGCGGGAAACCCCTTTCCCGGAGCATGTATGGCTAAGGGGTGCCCAAGTTGCTTTGGAAATTTTTAGGAACTTCTTGGCCGGGGGGGTTACCTTCACCAGAGGGGGACGCTAAAAGGAAGGGGCCCAAAGAAAAAAAGGAAACAAGCCCAAAGTATGGTTAAGAAGTTTGGGGACAGTTCCCCAACGGGGAAACTATGCGCATTGTCAGTGCGAAAAGGCAACTACTTTGGGCCCCGGAAGGCGGGGGATCTTAATAAGCTGAGTATCTAAAAACAGTGTCGCCGAAAGGAAATTACCCCGAACGAGGGGGGGCCCGGGGTACGTAGTAAGCGAAAAAAAAGAGAGAGTCTTGAGAACCCTGCCGGGAAAGCCCCCTCGAATTATATCTCTGACAGACGCCAAGGTGGCCACCCCTCTCACCCGGATTGGTAATCTGCCGTCGCAGGGGGTGCAGGGAGCTGGCAGAGCCGTGGTCGCTCTATTTGCCTTTGAATTATAAGTGCGTTCAGCATGGATTAGTAATCCTTTGGGGTTCTGGGGGTGACTTTGGTTTTATTTTTTTTTTATTTTTATTTTTTTACCCTTTTAAAATTTAAAAAAAAATTAAAACATGGTCATGGTCACAGGTCAGGGTCGTGTGTGTGTGTGGCGTATACGGTGTGGATATTTCGTTTTCTGTGTTTGGGTAGTGTTCTGGGCCACTAGGTGGGGTTCGTGTGGGTGTTGTGTTTTTTTTTCAAAGATGTTGTTATATTGTTCGTGTCTTTTTCACAATTTGGCCCCAGGTTTTTTTGCCGTCTGGTTAGGGGTTCCAGCGTATGTTTGTGTAGTGTTTTCTGCTGATATTCGGTCTAAAAATGTTGCGCGTGTCCCAGATAGGCTTTGTTCTGATGTTTGCTTTCGGAGTTTTGTATGATATGGCAACCGGGGGGGATAGCAGGTTTTTAAGGGGTTGACGGTTTTTTTTTTTAAAGTCTGAGTTTTTTTGTGGTGGCAGCAGAAAAGGTTTAGTTTGGTTAGTGTTATTTTGCTTGTTTATCTTGTTTAACGTGTGTTGTAAGTTTGTGTTGTGAACTGAAGCCCGAGAATTTTTCCCTGTGTGAGTGTATGGAATGTTTGTTGTGAATTTCTACGTGCTAGGGATGAGTTAAATTTTTTTTATTTTTGTCGTTTTTTCCCAGGGGTGCTCAAAGGGTTTGAGTTCTGTATAGCTTTTTCTGTGTCGTTTATGAAGTGTTTGATTTTGAGGAGTGTGATAACTGTGTAACGTCGCATAGGAAATATATTTTGCTGTGGGGGTGGGTTCTGGCGAGGCTGTATAAGGATATAAAGGGTTGGGATTACGCTTCCCTGTTTTACTTACTTCCGAGGGGATAGGGGGCCTAGGGGCTCCAGGACGTATGTGGCAGCTATACAGGAAGTCAAGAAGGCGTGTGAAAGTGTGGGGCAGGTTAGTTGTGTTAGCTTGTATTTGAGACCCCTCCCAGATTATCAAAGGCCTTGCGACGCTCGTAGTATGCGTTCGTTTTGGTGCTTGTTAGCGAGACCGAGAGCGATTCCCCGTAAGCGAGGGCGAGGCACGTTCGGTCCCCCCGTGGGCGAAAACCGTATTGCCCCCAAGTTGTTTGGTTTGGTTGTTTTTAAAGGGAGGGATGAGTCTCTTGCTATTACCCTCCTAGTAGTTTTCCGGGGTTTAAGAATGAGATGGGCGAAATTCCCCCCCTCGGTGCAGATTTCCTGGTTTGGGTATTTTAAAGGGGAGGGTGGCGGTTGAACTTATCAGGGAAATATCCGTTTCCCGTGTGCATTGAAGATATGGCGTAGTCTGATCTTTGGGTAGAAGATGTTCAATGATTTTTTGTTTATGTTGGTGTCCGAGTTGTTTTTGGTGCGTTTGATTGTGTTTGTTATTTCTTCTGGAGGATTGGTGTGGAAGGTGACTGTCCTTTGGGGAGTGTTTAGGTGTGAGTTCCTGGGAGAATTATGTTCCTATTTGTTTTTGTAGTTTTTAACCCCGGTCTATGCAAAGATCAATCGGGCATTTTTGGGGGGGAGATTTGGAAATTTTTGTTGCCGAATTCCATGTGGAGAGGCTCCATCTCCCCCACCATTCAACCTTCTGCTGTGTGTGTTTTTATATGTATGGATTGTTGTTTTGACCCCTGAGTTTTTTTAAGGGCTTCAAAATTCCTTGGGGTCTTTTGTCTTTTTGGGAAAGTCTTTGGTGAGTGTTTCCCGGGGTTTGTTTATTTCTTTAAATTTCGTGTTAATTTTGTTTGGAAATTTCTGTTCGTGTGGTAGTTGTTGTCCAGCCCGGTTAGTGCTAGTATGTAAATGCTGTATTTTATTTTAAGCAATTTCAGACGAGTGTTTCTCGTAGTGGGGATAGTCTTGTGGTTGTTTTGGGGGTGTTGGCCGCAGGGCCCTCTGATGTCTGTGTACCCCTGTTCAAGGTGGGTGTTTATTGTGGTGTGGGGGTGCCCCCCGAGATCAGTACCCGCGTGCTTCAATGCTTGTCTGAAGCCCTCCCCGTTTTCATTTTGAAGGTTTCGGGTTGTGTTGGGATCATGATAGAGTTTGTTGACAGTGTTTAAAGACCCGGGGGGTGGTCGTTTGGGTTGACGTCGCCCGTTGTGATATGGTGGGTAGTTGTGCTTTGCGGTTTGCCAAACTATGTCGGGTTTTTGCTGTTTTTTTTGTTTATATTTTGGGTGTGGGGCCCAGGTGTGTGAGTCTCCTTGTTGGGATGAGTGAGGGGAGGGCCCCTGCCAACGGTGTTTGTGTGGTTGTAACCAAAAAGGGGCGTGGTTTGCGTTAAAGTCTCCCATGATGTATATTGGGTTTTTTTGCCCAGGAGCTGCAAGATGTCAGGTTCTGGTATGTAAGATCTTCTTTGTGGGAAAGTATAGTGTTGCTAGTATAAAGGGTCCCCCTGGGATATTTTTTCGACTGCCCGAAGGGCGACAAAGTTATTGATGATTTTGTGGAAACGTTCTAAAACGCAATTGCACGCCATCGTCTTTTTGTGATTTTTGGAAGAGTAGATGGGTAATGAGATTTTTAGTGGGGGGGTTATTAAGCCCAGGGTTGTTAATGAATATGATGTGTGGGTCGTGTCTTCTGTATTGTGCGCAGTTTAGTTTTTTGTGTTGTCCAGTGGAGTACGTTGTTGTATGATGGGGAGGCGTAGTGAGGTCTGGTGTGTCATGTGTATTTGTGTTGTTTTTCAAGTAAGTCCCGTAATTTATTTGTTTTTGTCTGGACATTTTTCAAATGTCGTTTGTGACGGTGTTGCCTTCCTGAGGTGTTTTTTCTAGCCTTTTGACCAGTGGAATGCCTTTTCGTTTCTAACCACTTTATTCTTTTATTTTTTATTTCAGGCCAATTTCAAAACGATCAGGTATGGTACTGGGAGGGCTTTCTGAGAAGAGCGGATGCCATAGTGTTTGGGTCTTTACAGTTCCTCATGAGGCGCTCAGCCCCCTTTTCATCAGTGAAGGTTCCACTGGGTCAACAAGGCAGGTGTAGGAGGTGGGGCATCAGGGGTGCCAGGGGGATATCACTGGGGATGCCCAAGCTCCCTGACGTGGGGGTTTTTTTAGCTTTGGCCTGATGATTTACGAGAGGAGGAGGCAGGAGGGGGGTGCCGAAGTTACTTTAGGGGGGGAAGCTGACTGGGGCTCCAGGTTGGGGCTCAGCAGGCTGAGGTTTCAGTGCTGAGGCAGGGGGTCAAAGGGCTGAGCCTGTGGAAATTTGGGGGTCCGCTGCCTGGGCCTGTACAGGCTGATCTTTGGTGCCCGGGGGGGATGGTTAGGGTGGGCCCGAAAAAAATTGGTTGGGGGGTTGGATCACCTCAGGATGCCCCAAGAGTCAGATTCCCAAGGTCTAGGGCAGGAAGGGGATTTTCCCCAGGTACCCTTTTCATGAATCTGAACCCTTTTCAGGGGGAATGTATTTGCATGTGGCATGAGGAGGATACAAGAATTCCCTGGAAGATCGTTAGGAGAGCCAGGTGGATGGAAAGTTCAGTCTTTTGGGGTTTTTATCCTGGAGGACCCGGTTAATAAGGGTTTCCAGGCATTGGGGGTGCCTGCACCTTTTTCCCGTGCCCGGGTTTGGGGCCCGGCCCTGTTTGGGTTTTGGTTCCTTTTTTTTCCTTTTTCCCGATTTCTCCCGGGGGATTTTCATAGCCTAATTCCTGGTAGGACAACTGTTTGGGAAATGTCCTATGGGCACCACCGAGTTTAAAGGGATTTTTTTTTGGAACCCTACAGTCCCAAATGAGGGTATTAGAGCCACACTTAGCATCTGGTTTTTTTCTGCTTTGCAGTGTGTTTTAAGGTGCCCATAACCAAAGCAGTTCATGCATTTTTTGAGAGGTGGAACCTCTCGAATTCTATTTTCAAGGGGCAACATAACCTTGAAAGGGATATCCCCTTTTCTTTGATTTTTTATGGCTGTAGCGTGGTCGAGAATCTTTTTTTAATGATATAGTTGGGGTTTTAGACATAGAGTCTTTACTGGGCATCTGGGGAAAGGGAAAATGAGATCTCTCTTCAATGTTAGTTCCGACTCTTAAGACAAAATGTTTGCTAGCCTTCATATCAATGGGTTTTTTCCGGTCAGGACGAATCCTTCGAGAGGCTTTCGGCATGATTGTCGTCCTCTATCAGGCCCGGTAGCACATGAGTACCCAAGTACTCTATCTGTGCACTAAACAGTGCCTGGAGGGGCTCCCCGCTTTTTTTGGGGGGACCACCAAAAGGGTTTATTTTTTTTTTGGGATTTCAGTGCATAGGCGGGTGAGGGGTGATGTGGGCCCGGAGGGATGACGGGTCGATGATGGAGAGAGAGGAGGTGGGGAAAGGAGAAGCCTAACTCAAACCCCCTCTTGGAGCTGGGGGGGGGGGTTCTCCAGTGCCCAAAAGGATCGGAGTCTGTTTTGGGGGCCGCCCCCTTTATTGCAATCCTTCTAAAAAGGGACAACGGTAAGCAGGCACCCCCAGCAAATACAAAACCCTCGAAGGATTTATGTAGGCCCAGGGTCCAGGAAAGGGAAAAGAGATCAGGAAAGGAAAAAGCCCCCCCAATTCGCCTCAGACTGCTGGGCCTTTTATACATTTTCCCTGTGATAGAGAGAGTGCGGGTTGGGGAGAGGTGTAGGGTTCCCTTATCACCGTCAATATTTAAAAAGAAAAAACCGTAAGGCAAAGCAAGAAAAAAGTACATTTACTTTTTTCGAGTTCAATAATGAAAGGTTTGGGGCGCGATTGGGGCCTCGGCAGCCCAATTTTGCTCAATGACACATTGAATGTTCATTGCCAATATAGTGACTCGTTTCGTTTTGACTGGGACGGTGGGATATGTATGTATATATATATATATATATATATATATATTATATATATAATATAAATATATATATATATATTATATATATTCACTGGTTTATGCCCCCAGGGTTTATATATGTGTGTGTGTGTGTGTGTTGTGTGTGTGTGTGTGTGTTGTGTGTGTGTTTTGTGTGTGTGTGTGTGTGTGTGTGTGTGTGTGTGTGTGTGGTGTGGTGTGGTGTATAAGTATGCATGCATGGAATGTATATTCAATATCATATATAACATATAATGTAAAAATATATGTATGACTCAAAAAAAGGGGGGGGTTTTTAAAAAAAATTCACCCCGGGGGAAGGAAACAAAAAAAGAAAAAAAAAAAAAAAAAAGAAAAAAAAAGAAACCCAAAACACAAAAAAACAAAAAAAACACCACAAAAAAAAAAAAAAAAAAAAAAAAAAACACCCCAACACACACACACACA
>NC_051389.1:20896966-20909466 GCF_015228065.2 Penaeus monodon
AAAATATAAAAAAAAAGAATCAATGAAATTTATTACAATATATATTATATAAATATATTATATATATATATATATATATATTTTAAATAATAATTACAATTATATATATAATAAAAAATTTATATATATAATTTTAATATATATATCTAAATTTTTAATAATACATACACATTTATATATATATATATATATATATATATATAAATATATATATATAATAATAATAAATATATATAATAAAAATATATTAAAAATAAAATTTGTCATAATATGTATACTAGTATACAATATACTATCAATTTAAAATATAATATATATAAAAAAAAATATAAAAAAAATTTAAAAAGTTTAAATTACAAACACACAACACACCAACCACACACAACACACACCACACACACACAAATTTTTAATTATAATATATATAATATAATATAATTTTATTATAAAATAAATAATAAATATATATATATTATATAATAAAAAAATATATATAAAATATAATATAAATATAATATATATATTATATTTTTAAATAAAATTTTTCATAATTGTATATTATATATTTTAATATATATATATATATTATATATATAATATAATAATATATATATATATATATTTTGTGTTTTGGTGTGTGTGTTTGTGTGTGTGTGTTTGGGGTTTATGATATATAATATATGATAAAATTATATATATAATAATAAATATAAATAACATTATATTATATAAGTATTATACATATTAAGTATAGATATGGGTGTGTGTGTGTGTGTGGGTGTTGTGGTTGTGTGTGTGTGTGTGTGTGGTGTTTTGTGTGGTTTTGTTTGTGGTGTGTGTGTGTGGTGTGTGTGGTGTGTGTGTGTGGGTGTGTGTGTGTGGGTGGGGGTTTGTGTGTGTGGTGTGTGTGTGGTTGTGGTGTTTGTGTGTGTGTGTGTGTGTGTTGTGTGTGTGTGTGTGTTTTATGTTATATATATAATAATATATTAATATATATATATATAATATATATATTATATAATTTTGTAGCCGCGGGCATCGCGGTTAAGTGCGACCACATATCATCCTCCCAAGATCCCAGCCAATCGGTTAATGGTTACACGTAGGCCGCGAAAAGGGGGGCCCCTTTGATCCTTGTTTAGCGATGTAGGGAGTGGTGACCCTCACGAAGGGGGCCATCGGGGTGTGAGGGCAGTTCGAGATTAACACAGGCCAAAACACTACAAAAGGGATGATGGGGAGACTTTTTAAAGGCCTTGACTTTTCCCTGTATGCGTAGTATCAAACACTTTAATGTATAAATTAGATATCATTTGCACAGTATATTGTACAATTTTTGTTTTAAAATATGAAGAGCATTTTGGGCAAACGGAACTATAGACTCCCGGTTGTAATAGTAAAGCAGGTTAAAATATTGAAATTTGACGTAAATCTAATTGGACATGATTATGTTTGTTATATATGTTTAGGGGTTTTGCCCGCATTCCAATAAATTGTAAAGCGGTACAACGCAGGGTACAGCACCAAAAATCAACAAAAATGATCTAAGCGTGTAAATGGGCTTACAGTCAAACGCAAAGGGAGGTCACTGCGTTACTAACTAAAAAGAGCGGAGGGAAGAAGCGAATGCGGTAAGTCAGGGAAGGACGCGGTGTTTGACGGGCGATTATTGTGGGGCGGAACCATCATAGTAGTATACGAGTGCACAGATCCACCATATGATCAAGTTTATTTGTGATTAGTTTTTGGTGAAAAGTAATGTAAAGATTTAAGGATGGCTATTACTGATCAACGAAAATCCGGAGAACTATTTTTACACGCAAAGGGAGTGAAATGTTTGAAATTGATGCAATATGTCATGAAGGAGGATTTCTTGTTAGTGACATTAATGACCATGGTCCTCATGTCGCAAGTGCTTGTGTTTTGGAGAAAAGTAAAATAGGTAAACTAAATTAATAAACAAAGAATCAAAGAAACGGAATATTGAGAAGAAAAAAACTCATTTCACGCCCATTACATATTGATTGGATTTTATAATTGATGCGAAAATTAACTAATCTCAGAGGACATAATAAGCATTAAGAATTAATAGGCAATACTTCTCACTGAGACATTTCGATGAACTCATAAAATTGAAGATATTAAAATGAGTGAACTTGAGATAATGTGGAAAGATGGAAACATTAGATCAAGGGAAGAAGTAGCGTTTTTCAAGAAAGATCTTGCACCAAAAATCGACACTGTAATAGATTAATCATATAACACTCTGGGAATACCATGGATATTAGAAGGACATACAAGAGGTGTATGTTATTATTTACAGACCTGACTCAACTAAAGCCTTCTTCAGAGAAACACTAATGGCCATCAGTAATTTTACCGAAACTGCAAATTCCAAGGCAACAATAATGGGTTCTTTCCCTTTCCCTTCACTGACTGGGAAGCAAGGGATTTAAGCGCTACCAGAGAAGAGAAAGAACAAGCACTGTTGCTTTTAGCTTTTAAGGACTTCTACCTTGTTGTTATTATTGTTATTATAGAAAGGGCCACGCTGAAAAAATCGAGAATTATATTACCAAAGGTCATTACACGTTAAGATAGAAAAATTTACTATTTACGAGCAAGGGAGATTTCTTAAACTTTCAAGAGCAGAGAAAGTTAACAACTCTGAAGGCAATCTATCCCAATTTTAATGGAATTTAAAGAACGATCAAGCAGGCATAAGTGTGACTCTGTTACAAATAACCATAAAAGAGGACAATACTTAAGATGAAGCAGAAAAAAGATATTTTCGATTAATGTTGCTATGTTCAAAAATCTTCTTGCACTCGCAAATGATGATGCCCAACCTGAATGAAACTGCCTGGGCCATAGTCCTAATTTACAACTTCAATGTAAACTTTTAATCAAGGGTTACACCCATGAGTTTCGGATTATCCACTAAAGTAATTAAGAACCCATTAATCAGCAGACTTGGATGCTGAGGCAACTGCGTTCTCGGCCGACTCACAATCATTTTCTTGGATTTGGTAGGATTTAATTTCATGCCTCACTGAGAACAGTATGATTGACTTGTCGTCAGGTTTACAGTGCGACTGTCAGTTACAATTTGTCTGGTTGCCGGAGAAAGACTACCATCATAGAGGGAAGCACCATCAGCATATGCCAAATTTTTATTAGTAATACTCAGTTAAAATACTAAAAACGTTGCCACCATTAACAAACTGCAACTGACAAGCCAAACATTTGTGACTTACAGTGTCAAAAGCTGCACAAAAATCCAGAGACAAGCCTTGACTCATGTCCCTTATCTAAAGCAGGATACATTTCATGCACCAACATAAGCAATGCATCCTTACAACCGAGCCCTAAAACCAGACCAGAGTTTTTTGAAGAAACGATCTCAAATGTCAAAAAAAAAAAAAAAAAAAAAAAAAAAAAAAAAAAAACATTTAGCCAGAAAACGTTAAAGACCATGGATAAAATTGGTGAAACTGAAATGGTCCTATAGTAATAAGTCAAGATTGTAATAGGCCCTTGGAAATAGCACTCTGAAAATGACCCTTGACGAACTAAAGAGCGTAAGGTAAAGCTAATTTAGGAGCTAATTGACATTTTAATCCTTTTAATATCAGAGGAAACAAGCCATTAGGGTCTACTCCACCATGTTCGCCTAATTCAGTTAACAGATGCTTGATCTCAGAGGACCTGGATGCAAATGAATCAAATCATGGTAACGGGTGACAGGAAAGAAGTTCAATATCTTCCCTGTTTTGGTTTAAAACATCCTGCTAACAATGTAACTTTCTCAGTACTGCCATGGGGCTTCATTAAAGGTGGAATGGAGGACTTTTTCAAGTGAGCATAGCATTATATTCATTATATTCTCCCAATAAGGATGAGTGCAATTAGCAGACCTGAGATTATACTAGGCAGTATATTTGTCCCTATGTCCCTATGGTGACATCATTCATTAAACGTTGTTTTATCATGTGAACCAGATTCAAGAGTATTGCTGTGTACTAGCCTCGTCGTGATATCCAACAATAACAAGTTCAGAGTAATAACAGACCAGGCGCATTATAAACATTTTGCCAAACAATGCCATCGTATGGTAGATCCACCCAATTAATTCTAGACTTTGTGAAATTTGTCTAATTAGAGTAAAAACTGGTGTTAGAAAGTCCAATTGGAATTTACAAATTAGGTTACGGTGGTCGGTAGAACCAATTAGCATAATGGCACTCACATTAGTTAATAAATGATCTGAAGAAATAACACTCCTGTGAGTGGCACCTGGACTAACTACTCTCACCCGACTACATCTGAGAAATTTAAGGCAGAAATGCCATGTCGGTCAGTTGGGAACACATAATTCGGCCAGTCTTGGGGGTGAGCATTAAAATCACCTATAAAAGTAAAAATCTGCGAGGTCACTAAGCAGTCATAAATGCTTTCATCGAAATTGGGACTTCTGTAAACAATAAAATGTAAACATTCTTAAGATGACTACATGCTCACGCAACCATGTATTCATGACAACCACATTCATATCGTTGAACGACCAGCATTAAAACCAATCATAGAAAAAAAAAAAAAAAAAATGGGCTCGAGGCAAAGAGTTCCTACGTAGCAAACAAGGGTTTATAAAAATCAGGTAAAGGCAACTCTGAAGTGTGTCTCGTGTCCGAAACCAGAATTTCAGTACAAGAAGTAATGACAAATTTAGTTGAGATATCTGCAAGTTCATTCATGTCCCCGCGAAGTCCACATGAAACAACAAAACCATTTATTTGAGAAAGAACTCATTTATCAAAGACTCATAGATTCTTTGCACCCCCTTACCAATGAAGGCCCGCTGGGGAATGGGGTGCTATGGCTAAGTCGACATTCATGACTGTAATAAGATAAGGAGAAAGTAAGAAAGTAAACATGAGAAAGTAAGGGAAACAACAAATGCAGGACTGTACCTTCCTGCAATAGGGAGGTGGTTGAATTCTGGAATGTTGAGCACAACTACGGCTATAATTCAGAGGGTCCACCTCAATGAGAAGAATTGAAGGGAATATTTCCTCCACACCCTGGTTCTTGGAGCCAAATAGGTTGCTCAATCGCTTGCAGACCGTTGGCAAGCAAGGTTTTGCTAAGTTATACCGCTCAGCACGGTATGTCAACCAAATTATACTAAGTCCAACAAGTGAGAAAAATATCCTTGGTATTGTTTTTGTTTGCATCGGGGGCTTGGGAATGCCTAGAACTACACGTACGCTTGCAGGCAAGGCTGACTCACTTTCTGAGCTACTTGACGCACGTGGGTCAACTGTGTTAGCTAGATCTTCAGGTTAATAGATCATGTAACCATGCAGGGACGCGGTGAAAATGTGGAAAGGTTTATGAGGCAAACAAGAAAGAATATGACTCCTTAGATGGTGAGGGAAATGATGTGTTATATGTGCTGAGGAAAATAACGGGTCCTCATGTGCTGAGGAAAATAACGGGTCCTCATGTGCTGAGGAAAATAACGGGTCCTCATGTGCTGAGGAAAATAACGGGTCCTCATGTGCTGAGGAAAATAACGGGTCCTCATGTGCTGAGGAAAATAACGGGTCCTCATGTGCTGAGGAAAATAACGGATCCTCGTGTACTGAGAAAAATAGAGGGTCCTTGAGTGAAAAAAATAAAAGAAAAAAAAAATAAAAATAAAAATAAATAAATAAATAAACACCCTGTACGTAACCACGCATCAAACGAGGTGAGGCAATTGCAGTGGACACTCATATGATGGGAAAAGGGATGACTCCTCAAAATTTGAGGTTATAAGCACAGGGTACGGAAATGGGCCGTGGAGGCCCAGAAAGCATTTTGCAATGTGCACAAGGAGTAATGAGAGGACCAATACTGTTGAGTAGTATATTGAAACAACGGCAAAAGGGAAATAGAGCGGTAGTGATTAGCAAGTAAGCACATTGTACATTATAGAGGTATACATGCTATGTTTAGCTGAGCATAAAGGATCTTGGATTAAGACTTCAAGTTAATATGGATTTGTTCCACTATGCTTGATGGGTCTGATTAATGATCATAAGTTTCGCTTATATATGAGCACTCCAGGGATATCTTGGTTGATGCATGTTTCTTTGCCCATGCTCGTGAAATATTCTCTGTTCCGTTTCTCTGCCGTATCCTTGCTGTTGCAGATCCTGATAACATGATGTGATGCAGAGTTCCTGCCAGATTACCAGACTGACTGTTCTCTGATGATTTCACTGTGCGATCAGACGACGTTATGGAAAGTTGTGTCCTGACTTGCTGATGTCCACCCCACTGCCTGAAGTTCCTGGTCTCCTTGACTGACGTCCATCGATAGCAGAGGATCCTGTCTTAATATTTGACATTCAAGTGCATAGTGATCTCTATTTGATGAGTGTTCGACTGGTACGTGAAGGTGCTTAGTGAATGGGGCCATGTTGCGTCGGCATCTTAATGAAAGTAGTAGAGAAAACCTATAGATGAACCCTTCGACGAAGATCTTCAGATGATTGTTCAGCCATTCACTGCAAACAAATTTGCAGTGCAGAAACGATTGTTACCAAGTGTAAGGCTAATGTTTTCTTGTTGCTGTTGTTGTTGTGGTTGTCATCTCTGCCTGAATGATTTCCAGTATTCTGATCCTGGATATATACAGTAGAGCCTACAGCCCATAACACACACTGTATTGCTGAGTCCTGGAGAGGTTTTTTATCTCGGCTGCCCAATGTTCTGGGGAGGAATCCACTTTGTGTATACAGGGGGTTGTATTCTCTCCCTGCGACTGGGACGTGGAGTTTTTCCCTTGTCCGGCAGCAATATAGATGAGGATCACATTATAACTAATTGTTAATTCTTGGGAAATATGATAATAGGTTTTGCCCCTTTGTTACTGATGAGGAACTTATGAAAAAAAAGGAAGGATATTAGAAAATATAGGATTCAAGCTGTGCTATGTATCTGTGATGAAAAAAGGAATATATGTATTTTTTTCTCCAACCCATTTCGGAAGTGATGTATATAAAAAAAAAAAAAAAAAAAAAAAAATGATGGCGGCGATTAATGCCAGGACTAGGACTATACTATTATGGAGCGCCGTGTAACAGTTTGTGTTGCTTGTGGCACTCCGTGTCCAATCAATGGGGGGAGTGTAGCCGCTGGCATCAGCGGTGTGACAGTGCGACCACATATCATCCTCTCCAAGATGCCCAGACCAACTCGGGATAATGGTTTACACGTAGGCCGCGACAAGGGACGCCTTGATCCTTGTGTTAGCAGATGTATGGAGTGGGTGAGCCTCACGAAGGGGGCCATCAGTGGTGTGTAGGGCAGTTCGAGAGTTAACACAGGCCTGACAACACGTACATAAGGACTGATCTGGAGACTTATTAAAGGCCTTGACTGTTCCCGCTATGCGTACGTATCAAACACATTAATGTATAAATGTAGATATCATTTGCACATGTATCATTGTACAATTTATGTATTATAATATAGAAGAGTACTTGGTAAACAGTGTAACATATAGACTCTCCGGTTGTAATAGTATAAGCACTGGTTAGAAATATTGAAAGTTGACGTAAATCTAATTGTGACAGTGATTATGATTGTTATATATGATTACAGGTTTGACCGCATTCCAATAAATTGTGCAGCGAGTACACCGCAGTGGTATCAGTCACCTCAAATCAACACAAATAATCTAAGCGTGTGAAATGGCGCTTACAGAGAGACAGAGAGAGACAGAGAGGAGAGAGAGAGAAGAGAGAGAGAGAGATGGAGAGATAGATAGATAGAGAGAGAGGGGCTAGAGATGGAGAGAGAAAAGGGCGGAGAAAGAGAAACAGAGAAGAGAGAGAGAGAGAGATTTACTCTCCCCGGGTCACGGGGGGCCAGCCAGGGAGCTTCCCCGGTGCTTCCTCGGGCAGCTAGCCCGAGCACTATTCCCCAGAGTGAAAAGGGGACCCTTGGCCCAGGGTTTTGTGCCCCCTTCCCAGGGTAATGGGACCTCCGCCTTAGGATACCGTTCCCTTGGCAGCGTTGGTTAAAGCTGCTCACCCGCCCATGAAGATGGGCACCCCACGGCAGCCAGGGTCAAGACTGCCCCCCCCCCCGGCCCCGGGCAAAGGGCGACTCAGTAACCCGGGCAATGAACAACAGCCAGAAATAATGCATATATATGGAAACAGTGAATACAGTGTAAAGAGAAAAACCGTCTATCAGGTAGGCAGCATAACCATAGTGCTGAACACAATCCTATGCTTTATTGCCACAAAAAAGCATGGGCTCGGATGGTTTATGTGACAGATCAGGAAACTGGACAAACCCGGATGAGATCGAAAAACGCCTACAATATCATTCTATATATATCAGACTGTAGAAGGACAAGAAATTTAACCAAAGACATTAAAAGGATGACAAACTCCATAGTGCATACCATGATCGATCAGTGCTTAAAAAAGCACAACATAGTGTTTGCTACAACAACGACAAACAGTCCCACCACTGATTGGTCTCCGCCTCCAAAGAAAACAGGTATTTCTGCACTTTTGTAAAAATCTTTTAAAAATCGAAACACCAAGACACACAAACTCAACATGAACCCTCCTTCATCAATCAAGATCTTATTGAAAATAAAATTTAAATTTTGCTGATCGGAATGTTCTCCGAACAGCAATCTGCAATAAACAGTTAATTTAGCCAAGGTGCGAGCCTTCTCGCCGCTGGAATCCGGAAAGGAAGCATAGTAAATTTCTCTACCCCATCCCATCACGCAACTTCCGACCTCCCAAACCCCTGCACTAGATCAATCTCCCTACCAACCTTCCCTTTCGCATACCCTCCCTTGTCAGAATGTCCTCTATCACTACGCCAAAATGAACACACACGAATCACACTCCTACCCCTCCACGGCAGTACCCATGAACACCACCCATCACCCCCCCAACACTCTATCCCCTCTACCCTGTCCCTCTCTACCCACTCTGACCCAGCCCACTCACGACCTTGTTGACGCAAGTGTTTGCCCAATAACAACGCTGAGACATCCGCAACCGGGATGAGGAATAGCTTCAACACAAGTAACACCTAGAAGAACTACGGTAGAAACAGAAAAAAGGAAAAAAAACAAGAAAAAACATCTTCCCACCAAACTGCCAATGGGGAAGATGCGAAAACACCACCACGTGCCTGAAGTACCTCCCCCCCACTACCCTTCCTACTCCACAAGCGCCACAACTCGTCATCAACAACTACGCGGATCGAGTGGAAACACGGCAACAAATAAACGAGCACCCGCAGCCTCACCAAGATAAGGAAGGTTGCATTCCTGTCAACTCTCGAAAAGAAAGAAGAAAAACAAGGGACGAACGCCACTCACCAAAACCCTTGAAAGGGCGCCGACCGTCCTAAGGTAGTGTACTTCTATATTACAAGTTACCATCCTGACACACACGAGGAAGATTTTGAAGACTTGCTGGAAAATAAGTTCAACCATATTTCCAATGTGAAAGTTTTTAAAAGATAAAATGTCACAAATTATTGCTCCAGCTTCAAAAGTTACTAAAAGGGGGCAAAGATATAATCCAGATCTTTTCCAAGAGTCCAACGTCTTTCCCACTAATGTAAAGGTGTTTCCCGGGAAATAGAAACAAGTACAAGGGCGAGCAGATGTTTGACGTTGCAAATCCGGCTGGCAAACCACTAAACACCATCAGAATAGAACACATCAATGCACAGTCCCTCCTCGGTCATTTCGACTAAATCAAACTGTTAATTAAGGAGAGAAATATTGATATTTTGTGTATTAGTGAAACTTGGCTTCACCAAAAATATAAAAGCAATTCCATCAGCATCCCAAACTTTCATGTTTATAGAGTGATGCAGGACGTGGAGGTGGATTTCTGCAATATGTAAGCGATACCCTTAATCAAATAAGATGTCCCCTACAAATTGTAAATCAACAGCTGTAGAGGACATCTGGGTAACCGTACAAAGCAGTATGTATCCTTCCTTCCTCGTCGGCACAATCTACAGACACCTTCATGCCACCATCGAATCTTTTGATTATCTTGAAAATATTTCCAGAGAAATGTCACTAAAGAGAAAACCTCTTTTTATCTTAGGTGACATAAACGACTATCTAAATAAACCAAATGCAAAGCTACAATGGATAATTAATAAAAACTAGAACAACATTATAAGAAGCCTACAAGGATTACAGAAAACACCTCATCCATATTAGATGTTATAATAACAAAAAGACCCCCCATATTATACTTCCCACAAACGCTTCTCATGCCACATTGCCAAATCATGAGCTTTTAACCTTGACCATAAATGTAGAAAAACCCCAAAACGAAAACCAGTCACTAAAAAACTCTCTCGACTTAAACACATTACAGTCCTTAGTACTCTGCCAAAATATTATTGCCAATGAATTTTCACTCTCAGAGATTTAACAACAGATGACGTTGACAGAAAAGTAAATATTCTAACACATGTGATAAAGAACGGTATCGATGCCCCCGCACCTTTTAAAATAAAAGATTAGACGTCCTCCCGCCCCTTGATAAGTGACAAACATTAAGAGGGTCATAAAAGATAGAAATAATACTCATAAAGCTCTCAAAATAAACAATATGAATAACCCTTCAGGCTGAATACAAAATAAAAAGAGAAATGCGGAAAACACTCCTCCTTTGTGCAAAAACAAAATTTCTTTAAACTAAATTCAATGAATGTAAAAAAACGATTCTGCCGAAACACGGAAACTAGTAAATACATTAAGAAGAATACTTTAATAACTAGGTCGGTGGAACGCACTTATGAACAAACAATTGCCCCCACATATCAATACAACATTAATGAAACAAGGCCAACAACAAACTTTTTCAGACCGCATTCAGTAGGAATAGAAACAATTTTTCTGACAATAAAACACTTAAGAAAGAAGAATTCGTGGGAGCGGATGGCATTGCACATCGTTTTATAAACGATAGTTTACCAGCAATTGCAACTATTTGACAGTCATTATCAATACATCCAAGTCACGGTTTATCCTTCACTCTGGAAACATGGTATCTAACACCTATTTTCAAATCCGGTTTACAGAGATAAAATTAATAATTATCAACCCCTCCTATAATACCAATAATAACGAAAGTTCTCGAGAAAAAAAACAATCATTTTTGGAAAGCGAATAACCTTATATCTAAAACGCAACAAGGATTTAAGAGTAAAAATACAAACCCAAATAAAAATCATTGAAAGTCGCAAATGAAATTCATAAACAAAAAATCAGATCAGTTTGCTCACTCTATGTGGTTTATCGAAGGGCCCTTTTACAGTGTCAGCCAAGAATACTTGTAAAATAATAACAAACCACGAAATTGATAATTCTTGGTTCAAAAGTTTTTTGTCCGCGAGAAAACAATCAGTCAAAATCCAAAGAAAAAGAACATCAAAGCAAACCAATTTGTTCGGTGATCCACAAGGCTACATCTAGGCCCAATTTTATTCATTATATTCATTAATGATGATCATCAATTGCAGTACGTATTTAGTACGCCGATGGGCGGGCAATTTTTTCACAATGCCTCTGTTAACAACCTAAATGAATTGATAGGAAAAACCAAACAGACCCTAACAGAAGCAAAAAATACTTCGATAGAATGGCCTGAAACTAAATCCACAAAAAAAACGATGTATTTTTATGAGCAGCCGTCAGAACATAGCACAAATACCCACAAAAAACAGTTATAGATCCTAAGGTTTCTACATAAAACACAACACAATAATAAAAATTTGGGGTACACGCAGATAGATACATGACAATTGAAACACACATTGATCACATCTACAGAAAAGTAATGGGCACTCTGGTATACTTAAATTCACATCAAAAATGAAATACCCACAGAAACAAGAATTGCTGTTACACAAACACTAGCATTAGTATCATTAATTACTGTTAACATCTAGGGCTCCCAAATAAAACAAAAAATACAAAGGACCCAAAAACTACAGAACTTCACGGCAAGGAGTAGCACTAGGGAAAAGTAAATAAATATGACCACATCACGCCCCATATAAGCAAACTAAAATGGCTAAAAGTACCACAGAAATACACATATGACACATGTATTCTAATCCATAAAATCATACAAGGAAATTACCAAAACTGGTATACCATACAAACAACAGGTAACATAACAGGTGTCAATACAAGCCAAATAACTCCTATATATCAGAAGATCGACACAGAAAACCGGGGAAAGAAAATATGCAAATCCCGAGGATGGTGTGATCTGGAACACTACAGAAAATATCTAGAAAATATCCCAACCAAAAGGCATTTTATAAACAAAAGTGAAAGAACATCTACTGAAATATCAATGAACATCAGCGCGTTTCAAACATCTTTGTGATATTAATGTTCTGACTACATCTTGTTAAACAAACATTGTATAATA
>NC_051389.1:20914466-20916629 GCF_015228065.2 Penaeus monodon
TCCTTTTAGACACTCATATGCAATGGCCTGATGGTCTAGGGGTATGATTCTCGCTTAGGGTGCGAGAGGTCCCGGGTTCAAATCCCGGTCAGGCCCTCCTTTACCAGTGTCATGAAGAAAGTGTGGTTGAGAGTCGACGTGAACTTATGCAATACATTTCCGAAAAAAAATTTTATATAAGCAAATGTTAATGCAGTTAGAGAGCTTGAGAAAGAGAAATTAAATTAATAATATACTTACCAGGGATATAACTAAATGACACTGTATGTGTTTAATCCAATGCGCAAGCATCTTATCTAACTGTTTATTTATTTGAATTTCTTATATTTTTCTGGTATAATATGTTTAGTAATAGTGCGTTGTCAGACGTCTACATCGCGAAAGAAACCCTTATACCGGCTTGTGAAAAGGGAAGTGAAAGTCCGATATTCACATTCAATATTGAAACATCATGGCAAGGCAAATCAAAGGAAATCATGAGTCATGATTCGTCCCCTCAAATTAGCATTGATATCGGGAGTATCAGCTTCAGGCGAACCGAGTCCGTTTCTTTCGGACCGATGCAAAAATGGAGCTGAACCTATTTTTGCATAAGTTACCGCAAGGCAACCGTGACGTGAGCACCAAATAAGTGGAGCAGCCGTGGCGTGAGCACCATGCAAAAGGGGTTCCTGATAAATTTAGTGCGAGAGCGCCCTGTAATTTGTGACCGCAACCACCGAGATCGTGATGCCATAGCTTCTTTGTAGAAAGAGGTTGCTTCTACAATTAATCACAGCTATTTTTTTTTCATTAACATGTACAAAGGCCAATAACCATGAAAATACATTCCTAGCTCCACATGGAGAAACAAAATGTTCCTTCAGTATACCACGAACACCCATAGAATTTGAAGATTTTCACCAGATACTTCCATCATTCTTTTCACGATCACTTTTATCATTTATTACTTTCCATCTTTGCATTAAGTAAACCATTATAATACAAACAAAGAGTCAGCTAGTAAGTGTTACATACCTCCAAAATATCTTCATTGAAAAAGAACCACATATCACGTCACATTTGGTAAAAACCCGTAACCAATCACGGTGACTTCCGCTACGGCTTAAAAAAAAAACAAAAAAAAAACGGGTCATAGTAAAAAACATTTTTTTTCGTTTAGTAATAATTGTCATGCTTATTAATAGTCATATTTCAAATATACCTATTATTTGCGATGCACACACACACACACACACATATATATATCTTTGCACTCTCTCTCTCTCTCATACTCTCTCTCTCTCTCTCTCTCTCTCTCTCTCTCTCTCTCTCTCTCTCTCTATATATATATATATATATATATATATATATATATATATATATATATTTATTTATTTATATATTATATATATGCATGAGCATAGTCAGCTGGATAACAATACTTGATCGTGTTTTTCTTTCTTTCTTTTCTTTTCTTTTCATTCCTTGTACTGTATCTGTCAACCTTAAAGCAACTATCGTTGCTTCTTGTGATACAGCCGGTTTTGGGGAATCAGTCAATTTAATTGCTACCTTTAATGCATTTACTGTATTTTTATTGTTAAGAATTCCAGTATAACTATATCACTTGCCATGAGCATAAAGTCAGCTGACGACTTTACAGTCTGTATACTACATAATTGTACAGCCTACACTGTACGCAGCAAGTTAGGGTTTCCAAATCTGCAAAAGAGTAGCAACATGTCTGCAACGACGGCAATTATATTTCGCCATCAGTCACTGTGCTGAAACTTGAATACATTTTAACTCCACATAAGTGAAGTCCCCCCCCCCCACCATCATACTATTTAAACTCCGCTCAGAGAGAAAGGGTTTTAGTTTCCCCTTTTATTGTTCAAGTTACGGGAGTTGGAAGAAGTTCCCTCCACTGATATGACTAACCATGTGAAACGTTTGTTCTCACTGCAAAGTGCTCAGTTCTCCGATTCTGTTGTGTATGTGCAATAAACTGACTTCCATAATAGATGATGAGTTTGTGTGTGTGTGTGGTGTGTGGTGTGTGTGTGTGGTGTGTGTGTGCGTGAGTGTGTTTGGAAGTGTGTGTGAGTGTATGGAAGAGTGTGTGTGTATGTGTGTGTGTGCGTGTGCGTGTGTGTGTATGTGTGTGTGCGTGCGTGGTGT
>NC_051389.1:20916729-20934229 GCF_015228065.2 Penaeus monodon
AAACTGTAGTTCAAATACAGAAAAATTCGTATTGCTCAGTAAAAATTAATATCTAAAATAAGAAATGATAAGCATAACTTTGAAGAATAGGCAGAAATGGAACCTATAAGATACATCATTTTATGATTGTTAATATAGATTTCGTGTAACGAGACATGTATAATACCTTTAATCACCCTCTCGAATTTATCATCATATTAGTTTTACTATTTATACTTTATTTTATACATAATGTGGACACACACTGTACAGGCAGATGGGTTTATATCACCATATTATATTGTACAACTGATTCAAGAAAAATGTGTGATTTTTCATTTAGTAATATATATTCTGTACTAACATGCTTACGTGCTGTTCTATTAGGACATCTAGTGTTCTTCGGGCCGAATGATGGAAATGCATAATTGATAACTTTGGGCCCTTAGGAACTTCTCTACCTGTAAGTCCTCGAAACATTTTTTTAACGAAAGGATTTTTAAGCAAAAAAAAAAAATATTATTGCATTTCCATATAGTTGCAATACTGAAAGTAATACTTTTTACTAAAATGTCATGTTCGCATTAGATTTTCATTATCCAGACTGCTACATTAACCCTTAAACCACAACAGAAAATTGCGGTACTAATGTTCCTGTCCACACTGACCAGATGGAAATTTGCCTGACGTTGGCTATGACCAAAAACCTCTAGACTTTCTGGTTCTAACAGATTTCTGAACTATGGATATTTCATACGAAAAAAAAAAAAAAACGCAGAATAAAACGGGGAACAGAATACACTTTCTTCTGTTCACAAATCCATATGAAAGACTTTAAAAATCTCGGCCCGTTTCGGGATTTGAACCTTGAGTCCCCCTCGCATTGAGCGAAAATAAATCAGGGTTTTATCGGCAAAACTTGGTCTTTTGGGGTAAATTTACTTTATCAAATTTTCATATTTCGTTGCTAGGTTTTCAATGTATTTTTTAAACGCATTGTCATAACACGGAGTCTTAGTAAAAAAAATTTGTTTGCTTTTTTATATTTGTATGGGAATAATGAAGCTATAAAGCTTCCTGGTAGGGAGTGCTCTTTGCAAAAGTGCCGTTGAAAAAGTTGAGGGAAAAAAGAACTAGTTTTTATAGGGATAAATTAGGTTTAGACTAATTACTGGGTGTTGTGTCTTATCAACTCTAACTGTCGTATCTAGGGTCGTATATCTTTAAAAAAACACACATTGAAAAATCAATTTGGGGTGGTTTAGGACAGTTTGTTTATGGAAAATGTTGGTCTTGTTTTGCAAGAAATGTTGGCTGTTGAAAAAAAAACACTCTTATCATGGCTGATGGTCCTAGGGTAGATTCTCGCTTTGGGTGCGAGAGGTCCGAGTTCAAATCCCGGTAGGCCCTCTTTCTGTATACAAAAAAAGTTAAACATAAAATCAATTTAAGGCAGAAGTATTCATTTGTAAGGTTTTTGGAAAATTTTTCCTTTGTTTAATATAGGGTTGAATTCTTTTTAAGGAGAGCCTTTTAAATCCGTTTTGTATTGCCTAATGTTATAAATTTAAGCAATATCCTTTTTAAATTCTTATTCCTCTTCATCATTATTTACATCTTACAACTTAGTTTAAATTTTAATTATTATATATACATATTATAATTTCACAACACAAACACACACAACCACACACACACGACACACACAACACACACACAAACACACACCACACACACACACACACCACACACACACACAACCCCACACACCCACCCCAACACACCACACACACACGCACGCACCACACATATATATGTGTCAAAACTGGCTAAAAATAAATAATTAGCTACTAATACATCGGCTGAGATTGCAGGAACCCGCTAAATTACTGAAACGAAAAAACATTCAGCTAAACGGACGCATCTGAAGCGTGGAAAAAAAACCTTAAATGAAACATTTTTTTTTAATTTTAAAAATCCCTAACAAAACTAAAATACGAGTACTATGATGCGCCAGGATGCTCGTGAAACAGCCCAATATTATCCCATTTCATGATATGTTGCTTTTTCACATTATTTATTTCATTAGCTTCGTTGTATATTAGTAAAGATTCTTTAAAACATATTTTTGAGTGGTAATAGGTGGTTAATATCACATGAATCCCACAACCCCACTCTCACTGCATTGATAAAGAGAGGGCCTGACCGGGATTTGAACCCGGGACCTCTCGCACCCTAAGGGGAAGAATCATACTCCTAGACCATCAGGCCGTTGCTTCAGAGTCTAATATAAGATGAAATTTTTAGAGGTAGTTTCTTCACCTGCGTTTCGGTTAGCTGTTATGTTTTTTTTTTAGTTTAGTTTAGCCCTTTTAAATTTACCACCGGGCTAACTGCACAGGCGTGGGCAAGCTGTGGTACATTTGTCAGGCCCACTTCTGCAACTTTGTATCCTAGAGTTTGTGCATACTGTCTAATGTTATTCAACTATTATTGTTATTAACCCTTTAAACACGTTTTTGCAAAATCTTTCACTCTTACTTACAAATGTTATTAAGCATCTGAGCATGTTTCCATAAAATTCATTGATAATGAAGGCAAATTATTTACTGAAGATACGGCCTATGGTCTTTTACACATGGCCATAAAGCCTCTTAGAAAACGTAGGAAATTCAAGATTCAGATTCCTCGGTTTCTATGATTTCAGAGAAACTTTTTTCTTCGTCCTGAACCCTCTTGTTCACTGAGTTTTATTTCGCTATTTCTAGACTCTCCGGTAAACACACACACACACACACACACACCCCACACACAAAACACACCACACACACACACCACACACACACACACACACCCCACATATATATATATATATATATATATATATAAAATATATATATATATATATATAATATGTTATATATATAAAATACAACTGGCTAAAAATAAATAATTAGCTACTAATAATCGGCTGAGATTGCAGAAGCCGCTAAATTACTGAAACGAAGAAACATTCAGCTAAACGGACGCATTGAAACGTGGAAAGACCTTAAATATAACAGTTTTTTGTAATTTTAAATCCCTAACAAAACTAAAATGGGAGTAACTATGATGCGCCGGATGCTCTGAAACGAGCACCCCACACACACACACACACACACCACAAAACACACAACACACCCCACACACACACAATACAATACAATCTTCGAAAAAGCATCCTACATTAATTTGATTTAAGCATGTTTCGTCTTTTTTTACATACTAAAACCCTTTTATGTACTGAACTGGTCATTTATAAAATATTCTCAGCCGATTATTGGGTTTACATAGGAATACCCGACCCGCTTCCCACGCATAGCGTCACATTGTGCAGAAATTATTTACATTCTAGGGCCCAAGAATAAGAAGGGTCAATATCTCAAAGTCAATGTTTGAGAAAAACGCTTTGAAAGTTTGCTCCGTTCCATTGAAATTCAGGAAATGTTATTCACGAAACAGATTTTTCTTTTTCAAACTGTGTTGTATTAATCTAATCCTTATAAAGATTTTTCTGTAAATAATTTTAATATTTTTGTAAGGAAACTTTTATGTTTTTAACCACCTATGCATTGAAAGTCTTTGGATTAGTATGTAGACAGTTAAATTTTATATCTAAATTGTTTTTTATCATTCTTTGTTCTTTATCAGTATGATCATCACTACTACGATCACTACTGCTGCTATCACGATTAACATTACAACTAATATTACTATATCAATTACTTCATTGTTAATGTTGCTTTTTATGTTGTTGTTGTCTTTATTCTCATCATCAGCAGCAGCATTATTATTATTATCAGCTATCATTGTTATTTTTATTAGCTATAATCCTGTTGTAGTTATTGTCTTTTTTATTGCTTTTATTATCATTATTGCCATTATTTCATTATGGTAGTCCTTTTTGAACTTAAGCTTTAAATATTGTTTTTATTCTGTCACATATGGCTAATGATAAAATAGGAAGCATAGTCCATCGAGAATCACACTAGATAAGGAATTTTTTTTATAATATTGATGATTATTATTATTAATATTATCAATTCCAGAGTTTTATTATTCTAAATTATTTTTTATTATTCCTCAATTTTAAGAAATTTCAGGTTTCCACATAACTAATAGAATTTACTTCAGGCAATCTTATTTCGTCGTTTACCAACACCGTTTTACTCCATTTCCTTACTTTACACTTTGTATGCACCATGTGCTGTTTGGTGGGGCGGAACAATAAAATCATGACACCATATTTGTGACAAAATGTCCCTCAGTTTTTAATTTCCATAGTGTGCTATATACATATACATACACACACACATACACACGTGTGTGTGTTGTGTGTGTGTGGTGTGTGGGGTGTGTGTATGTGTGTGTGTGTGTGTGTGGGGTGTGTGTGTTTTGTGTGTGGTGTGTGTGTGGGGTGGGGTGTGGGTGGGGTGTGTGGTTGTGTGTGTGTGTGTGTGTGTGTGTGTGTAGGGTTGTAGTATGTATGTATGGGATGTAGTTGTGTGTGTGTGTGTGTGTGGGGTGTGTGTGTGTGTGTGTGTGTGTGGTGTGTGCATGTGTATTATATACATGTATATAGTATATATATACATATATAACCAAATAGTACAAATCAACTGTAATAGAATAATCACGTATATACTTATATATTATGTATACATACATACATAAACATACAGATATATACATATAAATATCATATATTTAGAAAAAATCAGACGATATTTACATGACTATGTTTTATAGTGAATCCCATCTTAACAGCTGTAAGTAAGTTGTGAATGAAAAGATAACCTCCAGGTCTACGCTAGTCATAACAAGTAGCGGAAGTGGGCGGGGCCAGTACGACCGTAACCTGAGTGTAGATGAAGGAGCTCACAGTCTAAACTAACTTTTCTTCTCATTTTCTATACGGCCTGATGGTTTTAGGGTATGATTCTCGCTTAGGGTGCGAGAGGTCCCGGTTCAAATCCCGGTCAGGCCCTCTCTTTACCAAACATAACTTGGTTATGAGTCGATATGCAAATAAAACATTTAAAAAATAACGAAAAAGTAATGCTTCGGCATATGCTGAAGGTAATACATGGCTATGTTTCTTTTCTTCAGTTTATTCCTATATATTGTTTACGTAAATATTAAAGAATAAGTCCGATATGCGAAGCCCTTTGCCTCGCCCGGGCTATGCCCATGAGGGGAGCCCGGCCTGTGTCGCCTAATGCCGAATCGCTCACGTGTGTCATTGGTGCTGACTCGGCTGAGCCTAGTCCTTGCCCGCCGTGATCCCCCCACAGCAGTAGCCTCCGGGCGACAATTGCAACTTCTCGCGCCTGGGCGGGGCTCGAACCGCCGACCCCTCGGGTGAGAGGCCGACACGTTACCACTGTACTAGCCCGGAGGCTTAAATAGTAAATGTTCCCGGTTATTGACAACGCCCTACGGTCTTTTTTCTTCGCTTTTCCTGTGGTAAAATTTCTATTTATATACATGTGTGTGTGTGTTTTGTGTGTGTTGTGTGTGTGTTTGTGTGTGTGTGGTGTGTGTGTGTGTGTGTGTGTTGGTGTGTTACATACATATACATATATTTACATATGTATAACATGTATATATACATATATTTAAAATATGTATACATGTATATATAATATATTTTACATATGATACATTTTTATATACATAAAATTTATCAAATATATTTTAACATACATATATAATATTTCATTTTATATACTTGTTATATACATATATATTCACACATATGCATTTATATATATATATATGCATATGACTTATTTGTGCATATGTATATATACATATAATTATATTATATATACATTTGTGTATATGTGTAGATTTATATACATATATATGCATATATACATATATGTACATACGCGCATATATACATTTTACATATATTTATATACATATTCACATATATACATATATAGACACAAATTTTATGTATGTATATACATATTATATTTATATACACATACATATACGTACACACGCGCGCGCGCGCGCGCGCGTCTATATAATATAATACATACATACATACATACTACATACCTACATACATAAACAAGAGCCAAGGTTCTCTTAACTCTTTTGCAACCCCTCTTGCAGACCTCACTTTTTCTTTCTGAAGCTATAGCAAATGACCATAACATATAATTAAATTTGGGCAAATTGTAGCTGATAAGGTTTAACTATAATTCTTTATAAAATCTGCAAAATAACTAAAAGAAAATGATGAAATAGTGATAACATATAAGCAAGGACAACAATAACAAGAAGCAAAGTTCCAAGAGTGATTTTTTTTTCTTACTAACTCGAGATGCTGTTTTTCAGTCTTATCTTTTTTTCGTTTTTTGTTGCTGAAGATTATTTTTGAAAAAGAAAAAGCAATTTTTCTTCTCTAAATCTAATTAATCGTCATGTTCATTTATTTACTAATGAGAATGAAGGTTTACATCTTCCAGATGTGTGTGTGGTGTTGTTTTGTGTGTGTTTTGTGGTGGTGTGTGTGTGTGTGTGGGTGTGTGTGTGTGGTGGGGGGGGTGGGTGGGGTGTGTGTGTGGTGTGTGTGTGTGTGTGTGGGGTGTGTACTAATATATACCCTATTTCATATTTGATAAGGTTTTAATAAAAGGGGATACTCTTGAAACAGATTCTGCATGTAGGGTTATTAGACAAAACTAGATAAACTGTATTGACAGTCATAAGGAGAGAAATGTCATTTTTCTTCTTACTATTTTCTCTATGAAACACGATTAATAAGGTGTGAAGTGAAGAGTATATCAAATATAGAAGATAAAGTAGAGTAAGATTTAAGTGATACCTTGGGATTACCGTGAAATGAATACCGCAATTATGCTGAAGAAATCAAATAGTATTTATTCCTAAATTTCCACCTCTAAGAGTTCTAACGATATATAATTTTTTCTTTTTGTGTAAAGGCTTGATGGTGTAGGATATGGTTCTCGCTTAGGAGACGTCCCGGCTTCAAATCCCAGACAGGCCCTTTTTTCGGAATCCATTTTATCATCAAATGTCTCGGTTGTTGACGTCAATCTTTCATTAAACAATGCTCGGGTCTCTTTGTAGTTTCTTTTGTAGAGATGGGAAATTTTGCTCACCCTAACTACAGGAAATCAAGTAGCATTTAAAGCAAATTATCTTATGGTTATTTGGCTGATCATCAGGATATGACATCTCTATCAAAGTTTTCTTTACACCCAGTCTGAATAGAAGCTTACTTAATATTCCCGTGGTCAAAAATAAACTGCTAGCAGCTTGTTTTTTCAAAAAGTTTTCATAATCTCAACTGTATGTTGGGACTGAGAAACATGGGGTGTGTATTTGTGACTGCAGAAATTTTATCTCTCAGTTCGATAAAGTTGGAAAATGCCACTTTGAACGTTTGAAATGTATTATTTTTATGATAACAATAAAAGTCCATGACATATTTCAGTTTTCCAGCTTCCATCTCAGTTAAGAGCCTTTGAGATAATTACCTTGCTCAAAACGATTAATATCCAAAAATAGCAATTACAACACTCCCAATGTCCTCTTTTCGCAACCCTTTCAGTCCTACTTTACTTCTATATTTGATTAAACTCTTCACTTCAAGCCTTAGTAATCAGCGTTTCATAGTGAAAATTCATTTAAGAAATGAGTGTTTCTTTTACCTATAAATCTCTATCCTTTATGACCTCTCAGATAGCAGATAGCACTGGGCAAAGGCCCAAACTTCAAGTTTTGTGATGACAGACCAATGGAATTGCCGTTTCTTGACCTTTGTAGATTTCATAACTACGGATACCCCGTCTTATATATTTATTTCTACATAAAGTTATTGAACTGAAATGTAGTGATACCCGTTCATTTAAAATATAAAATGGAAATTTCCATGAAAATATTGATTTCGGGAAAAGCTGTGATATCGACAAAGATGTAGCAACACAGAAGAATCATATAAATGCTGTATATGTTTCAAATTCCTTACACGAGAAAAATTCAGCATAAGCATAGAGAAGGGTACTTAAAGGACCTATTTTTTGGATATCAAATTTTCACTAGGTCACTGATAAAACAGGGAAAGTATATCAATGTGTATGTTTGGTGTGTGTGTGGTGTGTGTGGTGGGGTGTGTGTGTGTGTGTGTGTTTTGTGTGTGTGTGTGTGTGTGTGTTGTGTGTGTGTGTGTGTTGGTGTGTGTGCGTGTGTGTGGGGTGTTTTGTGTGTGTGTGTGTTGTGTGTGTGTGTGTGTGTGTTGTGTGTGTGTGTGTGTGGTGCGCCCCCGTGCACGTGTGCATTACCCTAATAAAGGGAAGTAAAACATTTTGGTACACAAACCCGACGTAGGGGTGTCTCAACAAACAGTAGCCTTTATTGAAAACAGAAGAAAAGAAAATGTAAATGAAGAAATACCCTACTTTCATCACTTATAGAAAGAGTAGTTTATCGTTATTTTTATGCAATACATGCAATTATATACCCAATATTCATGATATTAGCAAGAAAGGGCCTGACCGGGATTTGAACCCGGGACCTCCGCACCCTAAACGAGAATCATACCCTAGACCATCAGGCCGTTCTTTACAGAAAGGGTGGAAAAAGAAAATTAATCTAGACTGTAAACTCCAAAGTCATACAGAAAAAATCAGTTCTCCTTGTGATTTCCTTTTTTGGGAACTCGGATGATTTTCCGGGAATAAGGCCATCAATTATCGCTATTGAGAGAAAAAACAAGCAGAAAAATAATCATATGGTAATACACAGACTATTTATACATATGCCAATATACATGTAGGCACATACAAATGGAATATTTTACAGTGTCTTCCTCGAAACTTACCGACCAATGCATTCATTTATATATCAGACAAATAAGAAAAAAAATAGAGAAAAACTTTAATCATAGACAATCGGATATAAAAAGAAACGGAGACCATGAAAACTGAAATATGATGATCTGGGAAATCTTTAAAATTGCTGTTTTATTGTCGTTTGCTTTTTAGTAAAATGCAAGTGATATATTCATTTTTTCGGCGTCTAGGCCTTGGGGAAAAATAACGTCTCTGGATTAACACCAATACCCCCAAAAAAACACCCGTGAACCTAACCTTCACTGAGTCAAAAAATTACCATGTCCGTCACACGGATGTGGGGTGTGTGTGTGTGTGTGTGTGTGTGTGTGGGGGTGTGTGTGTGGTGTGTTGTGTGTGTGTGGTGTGTGTGTGTGGTGTGTGTGTGAGTGTGCGTGTGTGTGTTTTGTGTGTGTGTGTTTGTGTGTGTGGTGTGGGTGTGTGAGAAAGTCTGTTGTTTGGCTGTTAGTGCGTATATATTGGAAAGAAAATCTTACCAAGATGAGTTTTTGCCTACGCCACGACAATTCTGGAATCCCCAAAAAAGCACTGTCAATAAAGGTATGGTCTTAGGATAAAGGCCTCACTAACAAGAGCCTGACCCGGATTTGAACGCACCCTCCCAAAGCGAGAATCATACCCCTAGACCATAGGCCGATGTAAATGTAACTGAAAGCAGGCTGAAACTTAGATCAAACTTTATATATATATTATATATATATATATATATATATAATATATAATATTTTTACATACATACATACATATTTATATATGTATATATATTATATTATATTATACGTATGTATATAATATATATTTATACTTATACAGTATACTATATGTGTGTGTGAAGTTTGCTTACAGTTTCAGGCTGCTTTCACTAACATTTTATGTCGGCCTGAAAGGTCTAGGGGTATGATTCTCGCTTTGGGTGCGAGAGGTCCCGGGTTCAAATCCCGTCAGGCCCTCGTTAGTGAGGTCTCTTTTATCCTAATGACCATAACATTTGCAGACACTGCCTCATTGGATTTCAGAGGAATTGCTGTGGTGTAGGCAAGAACTCATTCTTGGTGAGAAGAGTATTTACCTTCCTATATACTCGCACAAACACACTTTCACTCTCAAATTCTTTAATCCTCTCTCTCTCAAACACACACACACACACATGCATGCATGTATGTGACGAACATGAGTGTCTGTTTGACTAAATGAGGCTTATGTTCGCTGGTCTTTGTTATGTACTGGAGGTAATCCAATTTGATCGGTAAGACACGTGACGAAGGAACAATGGGTGTATAGGTATAGTATAAATATTTCTGGTTGTCAGTCTATCAGTAGTTTATAATTGATGTCCTGATTGACGAAAATCATCCGAGTATGAAAAGGAAATCGCAAACGAAAACTGACCTTTTCTGTTTAACTTAAGGAGTCTTCAGCTGCCTCAGAACTCTTGACTGAAGAGAAAGCGAGATATGCAGTGAGTGTTATGAAGTGAAAACTATTTTCTCGAGGCTGTTTGGTGTTACGAGTTTGCAAGGGAAATGAAGATTCTGCTCATTCATAGCATCTGTTCCTGAATATGATATATATATATATATAATATATTATATATATATTAATATATATGTGTGTGTGTGTGTGGGGTGTGTTGTGTGTGTGTGTGTGTGTGTGTGTGTGTGTGTGTGTGTGTGCGTGCGTTGGGGCGTGCGTGCGTGCGTGCGTGGTGTGTGTGTGGGGCGCGCGCGCGCACGTGTGGCATTACCATAATAGAAGCGAAGTAAAAATTATGGTACACACCAGACGTAGAGTGTTTCAACAAACAGTTACCTTTACTTGAAAACAGAAGAAAAGAAATATAACGATGTAAATGAAGAAATACCCTACTTTCAGCATTTGTAGAAAGAGTAGTTTTTCGTTGTTTTTAATGCAATGCATGCATATCAACTCTTATATTCCCAAAGTTTCATGATATTGACAAAGAGAGGGCCTGACTGGGATTTGAACCCGGGACCCCTAGACCATCAGGCCGTTCTTTACAGAGAGCTGGAAAGAGAAAATTAATCTAGACTGTAAGCTCCAAGTCATACAGAAAAGATCAGTTCTTGTGATTTCCTTTTTTGGCAACTCGGATGATTTTCTGCAATAAGGCCATCAATTATCGCTATTGAGAGAATAACAAGCAGAAAAATAATCATATGGATAATACACAGACTATTTATACATATGCCAATATACATGTAGGCACATACAAATGGAATATTTTACAGTGTCTTCCTCGTAACTTACCGACCAATGCATTCATTTATATATCAGACAAATAAGAAAAAAAAATATTAGAGAAAAACTTTAATCATAGAAAACCGGCATATAAGAGAAACGGAGACCATGAAAACTGAAATATGATGATCTGGGAAATCTTAATATTGCTGTTTTATATATTGTTTTTTCTTTTTTTCTTTTTAATAAAATGCAAGTGATATTATTTATTCTTTCGGCGTCTAGGCCTTGGGGAAAAATAACATCTCTGGATTAACACCAATACCACAACAAACACCTGCGAACCTAAGCCTACATTCAATCAAACATTTACCCATGTCCGTCACACGGATGTGTGTGAGTGTGTGTATGTATGTGTGTGTGTATGTATGTGTGTTGTGTGTGTGTGTGTGTGTGTGTGTGTGTGTGTGTGTGTGTGTGTGAGTGAAATTCTGATGGTTTGCTCTTAGTACATATTGGAAATAAAATACTTTACCAAGAATGAGTTTTTGCCTACGCCACAACAATTCTGGAATCCAAGAAGCACTGTCAATAAATGGTATGGTTTAGGATAAAGGCCTCACTAACAAGAGCCTGACCAGGATTTGAACGCACCCTCCAAAGCGAGAATCATACCCTAGACCATTAGGCCGATGTAAATGTAACTGAAAGCAGCCTGAAACTTAGATCAAACTTTATATATATATATATATATATATATTATATATATATATATATATATATATTATATATATATTTATATATATTATATGATATGTATTTATATGATATATATTTATTCATATACAGTATACTAATGTGTGTTTGAAATTTGCTTACAGTTTCAGGATGCTTTCACTAGCATTTATGTCGGCCTGATGGTCTAGGGGTATGATTCTCGCTTTGGGTGCGAGAGGTCCCGGGTTCAAATCCCGGTCAGGCCCTCATTAGTGAGGTCTCTTTTATCCTAAATGACCATACCATTTGCAGACACTGCCTCATTGGATTTCAGAGAAACTGCTGTGGTGTAGGCAAGAAATCATTCTTGGTGAGAAGAGTATTTACCTTCTTGTATACTCGCACATCCAACCACACAAACACACTTTCACTCACAAAATCGTTATTCCTCTCTCTCTCAAAAACACACAACATACATGTATGCATGTATGTGGGACATGAGTGTCTGTTTCACTAAATGAGGCTTATGTTCGCTGGTCTTTGTTAAAATTTATTTTTTCCAAGTCATAGACACTAAAAGAAAAGAAATCATCTCTTACCTTTCCTTGAAAACAAAAGTTTGTCATCGTTAATAAAACAGCAATATAAAGATTTCTCAACATATCAGGTTCAGCTTCATAATCTCAGTGCCTTTTATTCATTATTTTCTATTATCAAAGGTTTTTTGTTTGTTGACTGATACACATAAAAATGCATTGATCGGTAAGACACAGTGACGAAGGAACAATTGGTGTATAGGTAATAGTATAAATATTTCTGGCTGTCAGTCTATTAGTAGTCATAATTGATGTCCTGATTGCCGAAAATCATCCGGGTACTGAAAGGAAATCACAACGAAAACTGACCTAGTCTGTTTAACTTAAGGCGTCTTCAGCTGCCACAGAACTCTTGACTGAAGAGAAAGCGAGATATGCAGTGTGTATTATGAAGTGAAACCTATTTTCTCAAGGCAGATTGGTGTTACGAGGTTGCAAGGGAATAGAAGATTCTGCTCATTCATAGCATCTGTTCCTGAATATGATATATATAATATATATATATATATATATATATATTATATATATATATATATATATATATATATATATACATATATATATATATATATATATATATATATTATATATATATATATATATATATATATATATATATATATATATAGGTGTGTGTGCGTGTGTGTGTGTGTGTTTTGTGTGTGTTGTGTTTGTGTGTGGTGGTGTATGTGTGTGTGTTTTGTGTGTGTGTGTGTGTGTGTGGTGTGTGTGTGTGTGTGTGTGTGTGTGTGTGTACATGCAATATACATATTTATATATATATATATAATATATATATATATTATATATATATATATATATATATATATGTATACATAGACACATACTCATACCCACGCGCTTGTATATATATATATATATAATATATATATATATTATATATATATATATATATATATATAATATATATATATACATAATGTAGGTATGTATACACATACACACACATAATATTACACACCCACATTTTAATATAAAATATATAGATATATATAATATATATATATATAATATATAATATATGTGTGTTGGGGTGTGTGTGTGTGTGTGGGGTGTGTGTGTGGTGTGTGTGTGTGTGCGTGTGTGTGTGTGTGTATGTGTGTGTGTGTGTGTGTGTGTGTGTGGTGTGTGTGTGTGTGTGTGGGTGGTGTGTGTTGTTTTTTTTTTTTTGTTTGTGTGTATGTGTGTGTGTGTGTGTGAGAGTGTGAGGGGGGTGTGTGTGTGCATCACATACATATACATGTATATATATATTAGACACAGGCTCTCTGAGTCTAGCCGCCGTGGGAACGGACGTTTTTTTTACCTCCTTCCGCACCCGCCTAACAGCTCAGCAAACCATGGCATCTCATGGTCCCGCAGAGTCAGAGGGAAATCTGACTACCCCCCCAGGGTCACAGGGGGCCAACCAGGGAGCTTCCCCGGTGCTTCCTCGGGCAGTAGCCCGAGCTCTCATCCCCAGAGTGTAAGGGGACCTTGGCCCGGGTTTCGTGCCCCCTTCCCAGGGTAATGGGACCCTCCGCCCTAGGATACGGGCCCCTTGGCAACGAGGGTCAAAGCTGCTCCCCCCCATGACGATGGGCACCCCCACGGTAGCCAGGGTCAAGGCTGCCCCCCTGCCCAGGGCAAAGGGCGACTCAGCAACCCGGACAATACAGCAGCCCGATCAAAAAATAACAACGAAACCAGCAAAGCAGTGATAACAGTGAGGCAATGAAGAAACAAATCAGATAAATGGAAACAGTGAATGCAGTGCAGACAGAAAGGCCGTGTATCTTTTTAAGGAACAAACATAGTGCTGAACACAATTCCTATGCTTTATTGCCACAAAAAAAGCCTGGGCTCGGATGGTTTATGTGATCAAATCAGGAAACTGTTACAGCCCGGACGAGATCGACAACGCCTACAATATCATTCTACATATATCAGACTCTAGAAGAACAAGAAATACAAACCAAAGACATGAAAAAGGATGAAAACTTCCAGAGTGCATACAATGATCGATCAGTGCTTAAAAAAGGACAACATAGTGTTTGCTACAACAACGACAGACACACCAGCCACTGATTGGTCTCCCTCCAAAGAAAACAGGTATTTCTGCAACTTTTGTAAAAATTTTTTCAAAAATCAAACACCAAGATACACAAAAAAACAAACACAAACCCTCCTTCATCAATTCAAGATCTTATTGAAAATAAAATTGATTTGCTGATCGGAATGTTCCGAAAGCAATCTGCAATAAACAGTTTGATTACCAAAGATGCGATGCTTTCTCGGCCGCCACAAATGCGGAAAGGAAGCGTTAGTCACAACATTCTCACCCCATCCCAGCACGTAACATCCGACCTCCCAACCCCTGCCCACGATCAATCTGCCTACCAACCCCTTCCTTCGCATCCCCCCCCTGTCGAATGTCCTCTACCAAATACGCCACAAAATGAATCTACACAAAATCACACTCCTACACTTCCACGGCAGTACCCACGAACAACACCTCTCCACCCCCCCTCCACCCCCATCACCCTCCCCGACACTCCGTCCCCTCTACCCTCTCCTCTCTACCACTCCGACCCAGCACACTCACGACCTTGCTGACGCGCCAGCCACCCCTCGTCCGGGCCACGCAAGCGTTTGCCCAATAACACGCTGAGGCGTCCTGCAACCAGGATGAGGAACGAAGCTTCATCACAAGTAACCCCAAGAAGAAGCTACTTTAAAAACAGTAAAAGAAAAAAAACAAGCAAAAACATCTTCCACCAAACCGCCACTGGAAGACGCGCCCACACCACCACGTCCCTGGAGTACCCGCCCCCTACTTCCCTCCTACTCACAAGCGCCACAATAGTCATCAACAACTACTCGGATCGAGCGGAAACACGGCAACAAATAAACGAGCAGCCGCAGACCCACCAAGATGATGAAGGATTCATTCCTGTCAACTCTCGAAAACAAAGAAGAAAAACAAGGGAGGAACGCCACTCACCAAAACCCTTGCAAGGCGCCGACCGACCTAAGGTAGTGTACTTATAAAATTACAAGTTGCCACCCTGACACGCAAGAGGAAGATATTGAAGACTTCCGGGAAAAATAAATTTAACCATATTTCTAATGTGAAAGCTTTTAAAACTAAAATGACACATAATTATTACTCCAGTTTCACAGTCACTATAAGAGGCAAAGATATAAACCCAGATCTTTTCCTAGAACCCGACGTCTTCCCCCCAATGTAAAAGTGTTCCTAAACAGAAACAAGTACAACGGCGAACAGAATGTTTGACGTTGCAAATCCGGCGGGCAAACCAGTAAACACTATCAGAATAGAACACATTAATGCACAGTCCCTCCCTCGGTCATTTCGACAAAATCAAACTGTTAATTAAGGAGAGAAAATTGATATTTTGTGTATTAGTGAAATTTGGCTTCACCAAGAAATATCAAGCAATTTCATCAGCATCCCAAATTTTCATGTTTATAGATGTGATGCAGGACGTGGAGGTGGAGTCTGCATATATGTAAGCGATACCCTTTAAATCAAATAAGATGTCCTCTACAATTGTAAATCATACAGCTGTAGAGGACATCTGGGTAACCTTTACAAAGCGTATGTGCCCTTCCTTCCTCGTCGGCACAATTACAGACACCCTCATGCCACCATAGAATTTTTTGATTATCTTGGAAATTTTTACAGAGAAATGTCACTAAAGAGAAAACCCTCTTTTTATCTTAGGTGACTTAAATGACGATCTAAATAAACCAAATGCAAAGTTACATGGGATAATCAATATACATAAACTAAAAACAACTTATAAAGAAACCTACAAGGATTACAGAAAACACCTCATCCATATTAGATGTTATAATAACAAAGAGACCCGATATCATACTTCACACAGACGCTGTCCCATGCCACATTTGCAGATCACAAGCTTTTAACCTTTGACCATAAATGTAGAAAAACCAAAGCGAAAACAGTCACTAAAACCTCTCGCGACTTAACACAATACAATCCTCAGTTACTCTGCCAACATATTTTTGCCAACAAATTATACTCTCAGAGATCTTAACAACAGATGACGTGAACAGACAAGTAAATATTTAACCAATGTGATAAAAAACGGCATCGATGCCTCCGCACCTTTTAAAACAAAACAGTTAGACGTCCTCCTGCCCCTTTGGATAAGTGACAACATTAAGAGGGCCATAAATGATAGAAATAATACTCATAAAGCTCTCAAAAATAAACAGATATGGACCCGCCTTGCAGCTGAATACAAACATAAGAAGAGGAATGTGAAAACATCCTCCTTTGTGCGAAAAAAAAATTACTTTAAAATTAAATTCAAGGAATGTAGAAACGATTTTGCCGAAACATGGAAACTAGTAAATACACTAGTGCCTAAGAAGAAACAAAATACAGACATTTCCATAAACAACATAGAACACTTTAATAACTTCTTTGCAGAAATCGGTAGACGCACTTTTTGAACAGACAATGCCCCTAATATCAACACAACATAAACGAAACGAGGCCCACAAACAAACTTTTTCAGACCGCAGCCAGTAGAAGTAGAAACAATTATTCTGACAATAAAAAAACTTAAGAAAGACGAACTCCGTGGGAGCGGATGGCATTGCACATCGTTTCATAATTTATAGTTTACCAGCAATTGCATACTATTTGACAGTCATTATTAATACATCCATAGTCACCGGTGTTTATCCTTCACTCTGGAAACATGGTATCAAAACACCTATTTTCAAATCCCGGTGACAGAGACGAAATTAATAATTATCGGACCCATCACTATACTAAACCAAAAAATATCTAAAGTTCTCGAGAAAATAGTTGCAAACCAATTAACATCATTTTTGGAAGAAAAAACCTTTTTATCTAACACACAACACGGTTTAGGAGTAAACTATCAACCGAAACAGCATTATTTAAAAATCACAGAGAAATTTATAAAAATATAGACAACAACCAGATCAATTTGCTCACTCTGTGTGATTTATCGAAGGCCTTTGACGTGTCAGCCCTGAATTACTTGTAAAGAA
>NC_051389.1:20939229-20956573 GCF_015228065.2 Penaeus monodon
ATTTTAAAAGAAACTAGTGTGTGTAGTTAAACATATATATAGTTTTTGGTCAAGGAAAGGAAAGATGCAAGTTTATCTGGCGAACACTCCTCACCAGAGGCAGCGGAAGTGGGGGGGGGGGACAGACGGCGGCGCTAAACCGGGAAATTTAGTAAAGAAATTTCCAAAATTTTAGTTCCAAAACGTAAGAAACGGCCCGATGGTCAAAGGGTACGATCTTCGTTGGGGTCAAAGACCCAGTCAGGCCCCCCTTTTTCAGCCTTGAAGAATGAGAAATTTAAAAATATATCAATTCCCCACCAAATGGCAAGCCCCCTGTAGTAAAAGTCAAACCTTCTCGGTTAACCATTTTAAAATAAGCCGTTTTTTTTTTTAACCATATAACATAAAGCATAAAGTGTTTGTATATCAGGAAATTGAGTAAAAAATTTTTTGAAAACGACAAAAAAAGATTTCTAGAAATACTTTGTTATTTGTTGGAAATCTGAAATTGCTTCTAGTTTGGGAAATTTAAAAAAGATTTTGGATAATGGAAAATAGAATTAAAAAAAAAATTAATAAAAATAAACAACAACATTATAAAAATAAATTTCTTAACTAGCGCGGTTTCGAAATTGGGGGGCATGTGCCCAAATGTCCAGAATATAAAACATATATAATTTTTTCATTTGCCCGAATAGGGAATTTAAAAAATTGGCAGATATAAAAAAAACAAATTTAAAGATAAAATTACATTAGGACTAATTAATATAAAAATAATACAATAACCTAACCAAAACAAAATTTTCAGACATAATTAGAACTTCAGTGATAAAGCAACCAAAAATAATGCTGCAAAAACAAAAATGATATGACAAAAGTAACAGCAAAACAATAAAAAAAGTTAGTAAAGGGGAAATAATAGCAGCAACAACGTAAATTATTAGTAATAGTTATAATGAAAAAAATGATGAAAATGATAATATTATAGTGAAACAAAAAATGATTAATGCGGCAATTAAATATTTAAAATAAATTTTCTGCTACGCAATCCTTAGATTTTCAATGTATATATGGTTAAAACTAAAAAAAAATCACGAGCACAAAATTTTTTCGATAAATGAAAACAAGTAAAAGATAAATAACATATTTAAAATTTTCTCACGCTATACGGGGCACGCAAACACTCCAGAATGCACATAAAAGAACACAGCTAAGAGAACTTTCTCCTTTTTTGAAAACAATGCAATGGCCCGATGGCTGGGGGTTTATTTTCGCTAGGGTGCGAGAGGGCCCCGGGGTTTAAATCCCGGTCAGCCTCCCTTTACCGTGCATGAAAAAGTGTGGTTTAGAGTCGACGCGAATTTTTGCAAACATTTCCCCAAAAAAAAATTATTAACAATTTAATGCGTTTGAGGCTTGAGAAAGAGAAATTAAATTTAATAATATACTTTCCGGGGAAAAACTAAAAAACACTGATGTGTTTAATCCCAATGCGAAATCTTATCAATGTTTATTTATTTAATTTCTTTTTTTTCTGGATAAATGTTTGTAATATGCGTTGTCAAGTTACATCGCGAAAAAAAACCCTTTTACCCGGGGTGAAAAAGGGAAAGGAAAAAACCGAACACTTCAAAATTGAAAATCATGGCAAGGCAAATAAAAAGGGAAAACATGAGTCATGATTCGTCCCCCCAAATTGCATTGATATCGGGGGATCAGCTTCAGGCGAACCCAGTCCCTTTCTTTTGGGCCGATGCAAAATGGCTGAAACCATTTTTTCATAAATTACCGCAAGGCAACCGTGAGTGAGCACCAAATAGTGGAGCAGCGGGCTGAGCACCATGCAAAAGGGGTTCCCGATAAATTAGGCGAGAGCGCCCTGTAATTGTGACCGAACCCCCGAGATCGTGGCCCCGCTTCTTTGTAGAAAAAGGGTTTCTTCTACAAATTTAAACACAGCATTTTTTTTTCTTAAAAGTACAAAGGGCCAAAAACCATGAAAAAAAATTTCCCAGCTCCCCATGGAGAAACAAAAGTTCCTTCATATACCCCGAACACCCTAGAATTTTAAAATTTTCACCCAAAACTTCCATCACTCTTTTTCCCACACTTTTATCATTTAACTTTTTCCCCTCTTGCATTAAATAAAAACCCTTATAATAAAACAAAAATCAGAAATAAGGTTACAACCCCAAAAATCTTTATTTAAAAGAAAACCCATATCACGTCACATTTGGTAAAAACCCCTAACCAATCACGGTGACTTCCCTACGGCTTAAAAAAAAACAAAAAAAAAAGGGGAAAAAGAAAAACATTTTTTTTTGTTTTGTAATAAAGTCAGGGTTTTTTAATAGTCCCTATTTTAAATATAATATTTTTTTTTTCGATGCACAAACACACACAAAATAAATTTATATATCCCCGCACCCCCCTTCTCTCTTTCTTTTCTCTCTTCCCCTCTCTTCTCTCTCCTTTTCCTCCCCTCTCTCATAATATTAATATAATATATATATATATAAATTATATTTAAAAAAATTTATTTATTTTTTTATATATTAATAATGATGAGCATGTCAGCTGGATAACAAACTTGATCGGTTTTTCTTTTTTTTTTTCTTTTTTTCATTCCTTGTCTGTATCTGCAAACCCTTTAAAACAACATGTTTGCTTCTTGTGATCAGCCGGTTTGGGGGAAACAGCAATTTAATTTTTACCTTAAGTTTACTGTATTTTTTTTTTAAGAAACCAGAAACTAAATTTACTTGCCCTGAGCATAATCAGCTGCACTTTACGTCTGATATACATAATTGTACAGCCTACACTGTACCAGCAATTTTGGGTTTCCAAACTGCAAAAGAAAAGCAACATGTCTGAACGAGGCAATATATTTTCCCCCAGTATGTGCTGAAACTTTAATACATTTTAACTCCCCAAAAATGAATCCCCCCCCCCACCCTATACTATTTTAAAATCCCCTCAGAGAGAAAGGGTTTTGTTTCCCTTTTTTTGTTTAAGTTACGGGAGTTGGAAGAAGTTTCCCCCCACGATATGACTAACCAGTGAAAAGTTTGTTCTCACTGCAAAGTGCTCAGTTCTCCGATTTTGTTGTGTATGTGCAATAAACTGACTTCCATAATAGATGATGAGTTTGTGTGTGTGTGTGTGGTGGTGTGGTGGGTGTGTGTGCGTGAGTGGGGGGGAAGTGTGGTGAGTGAAAAGGGGAAAAGGGGTGGGGGATGTGTGTGTGTGCGTGTGCGTGTGTTTATGTGTGTGTGCGTTGCGTGGTGTGTGTTGTGGTGTGTGTGGTGGGGCGTGCGTGGTGGGTTTCGTGCGTGCGTGCGTGTGTCGTGCTGCGTGGTACGGCTGCGGCGTGCGCGTGCGTGGAAGGCGTGGGTTTAATGCCGGTAGTGTAAGGTATGTATTGACATTTTGGGAAGTGCGCGGTATGTGAGGCGTACGTGATTGCATTATTGGTACGGCATATTCGTTTTCCCCCTTTGCCATGGGATTACTCAAGCTCTCCAAACCCCCCCAAACAATTACATCGCTAACATGAACACATCTATTAATCTGCATTCCTGATAAGTGCATACGATCAAGTTTAGCCAGTATTTTGGGAGACAAAACGAATTTGATTTTTAAAATACTTTGACTTCTTTTCAATAAATTCCCGAGTACTTTATAATGTTCATCAAAAATGATTTTAAACTAAAGCTTTAATTTTTAAGCTTGTTTATTTTTTTCGTTCGCTGTTTTTCTCCCCTGCCGTATAATTCTTCAAGTTTTTACCGACCTCCCGGCTTCTTTTTTTCCCAACATTCTCAGACACTAACCCTCCAAAGGCATCCCCTTTTTACGTCCCCCCCACGCAATTTTTCTACGCCTGGCCATTTGTTTGTCAACCCTGAAGCCGTTCTTTTCTTGAGCCCCATTGTTTCCCCCATTTCAACTTTCACCCCCCCCACATTCCTTTTTACCCCCCTTTTTCTATACATAAACCCTTAAAACATAAGTCTTTGGTAAGAATCTGTACAGTATTCCCATGTGCGACTGTGCTTTACTTTTAGCCTTCCCCGGGCCTGAGTCAAACTTTTGTGTCGATTTTACTTACAAAACAACTACTTATCAGTTGGGATGGAACTGGTCGCCCCAAATTCTAGGTTACTTTTAATTCTCGCAGTTTATTTAGAAGTATGCTTACGCTGTTGCCTCCATTTTTCAAAAAAAATTTAATGGGGTTTTAATCGATTTGTGGGAGAGGAAATCAACATCAATAGGCTAAGAATTTGGCCCTCGATCAGCCACCTTCCCCGGGTATCAACTCAATGCTCCCAAAGGGGGGAAAGGGGGGGTTCCCAAATGCTAAAATCCCCACTGTTTGCATGTATAAAATTTGGGTTTATGTAGATTTGGTGTAAAAAAAGAGGTTTCTCCACTCTCAGAATGCCCAATTCCCCAGTTGTACTAAAGATTTGTACAATTTTTAGAGCTTTAGTGAGTCCAATATCCAGAGAACACGGGAGTTGGGGAGAAAAGCTCAATCCATGACAAGTTCATTACAAATAAGTCTTTGGGGAAGTGGTAAAGCCGCAGAAGTGTGTACTATGCACCCAAAACAGGGGAGAAAAAACCCTAAAACAAAGCAAATTTTGCGCACCACTTTGAGGTTTTTTGAGGCACCCAGTAAACTTAGATTTAAAAAATTTAAAACCCAGTAGAACTTAGACGTTTTAAATGTATATTTTCTGATAAAAATAAAAGTCCTGACATATTTTAGTTTTCCCCTTCCATCTCAGTTAAAAAGCCCCTTTAGATAATTACCTTGCTCAAACGATTTAAACCAAAAAATGCAATTACAAAACTCCAATGTCCTCTTTTTCGCAAACCCTTTCAGTCCTACTTACTTTATCTTTTATTTTGATATACTCTTTACTCAAGCCCTTTTAATCAGCGTTCATAGTGAAAAACATTTAAAAAAAGAGTTACTGTTTCCCATAAAATTTTATCCCTTTTTGACCCTCACAGTCAGTTTTTTTTATCTTTGTCAAATTTAAACCCATAGCAGAATCTATCTGTTTTAAGACTACCCCTTTTTCCCCTTTATCTACAGGTTAGAGTGCCCCAGATAGCAATGGGGAAAGAGCCCAAACTTCAAAGTCTTGTGATGTCGAGCAATGGAATTTCCGTTTTTTGGCCCTTTTTGTTGGTTCGTTTTTAGATTTATAATACGGGTACCCCCTTTTTTATATTATTTTTACTGTTAAAGTTATTTAACTAAAAAGTAGTGGGAGCAGAATTTAAAAAAAATATGGTGTTTCCCTGAAAAACATTGTTCAGAAAGCTGTCGATATCGACAAAGGGGTACAAACAGAAAAAATTATTAAAATGCTGGGTATTTTTAAATTCCTTACACAAGAATATTTAGAAAGCATGAGAAGGGTACTTAAAAAAGGAAACCCACTTTATGGGATATCAAATTTTCACAGGTCATGGATAAAAAGGGGAAAACGAAAGGATGTGTGTGTGTGTGTGTGGGTGTGTGGTGCGCGTTCGTGCGTGCGTGCGTGCGTGTGCGTGCGTGCGTGCGTGCGTGTGTGTGTGTGGTGTGTGTGTGTGTGTTTGGGGCGCACGTGTGCATACATAATAGAAAGGGAAGAAAAAATTATGGTAAAAACCCGACGAGAGTGTCAACAAACAGTTACTTTAATGAAAAAGAAGAAAAGAAATATAACGATGTAAATGAGAAATACCTACTTTCACATTTGTAGAAAGAGCAATTTTTTTTTAGTTTTTGAGCAATACCATAAAATTTATATCCCAATTTTTTATGATATTGACAAAAGGGCCCCGGGGTTTGAACCGGGCCCTCTCGCACCCCAAGCGGAATCTACCCCTAGACCTCAGGGGGTTTTTTACAGAGAACTGGAAAGAGAAAAATTAACCTAGAAAGTAAGCTCCAAAGTATACAGAAAATTCAGTTCTTTGATTCTTTTTTTGGCAACTCGGATGTTTTTATTTTTTTTGCAATCAGGGCTCAATATCGCTATTGAGAGAATGACAACCCGAAAAATAATCATATGAAAAAGAAGACTTTTATAATATACCAATAACATTAGGGACATACAAAAGGAATATTTTTTGGTTTTCCCCGTAACCCCTTTCGACCAAGCATTCATTTATATATCAGACAAAAAAAAAAAAAAGAAAAAACCTTAAACCCTAAAAAAAACCGGCTAAAAAAAGAAAAGGAGACCTTTAAAACTAAAAATGAGATTTTTGGAAAACTTTAAAATTTCTGTTTATTGTTTTTTGTTTTTAATAAATTTTAAGTGATATTTATTTTCGGTTCAGGCCTTTGGGGGAAAAAAACGTCTCGGGTTAACACCAAACCCCCCAAAACCTGTGAACCTAAGCCTAATTCAGAAACATTTACCCAGTCCGTCACACGGATGTATGTATGTTTGGGTTGTGTGTGTGTGTGTGTGTTGTGTGTGTGGTGTGGGTGTGGGTGTGTGTGGTGCGTGCGTGCGTGGTGTGGTTTTGGGGAGGTGTTGTGTTTGTGTGGGGTGTGGTGTGGGTTTTTTGTTGGGGTGTGTGGGTGTGTTGTGTTGTGTGGTGTTGAAAGTTGATTGTTGGTGTTAGTGCGTGTAATTGGAAGAAAATACTTTACCCAAAAATGATTTTTACCTACGCCACCAATTCGGAATCAAGAAGCCTGTCAATAAATGGTAGGTCCCCAGGATAAGGCCTCCTAACAAAAAGCCGACCAGGATTTGAAAGCACCCCCCCCAAAACGAGAATAACCCCTAGCCATTGGCGATGTAAATGTAACTGAAACAGCCTGAAACTTTGATAAAACTTTTTTTAAATATTTATATATAAATTATATATATATATATATATATTATTTTAAAAAATATATATATAATAAAAATATATACATTTTAAAATAAAATTAAAATATATAATAAAATATATTATATATTTTATAATATTTTGTTATTGATGTATATTATATATTTAAAAATATACAGTAACATATGTGTGTGTGAAGTTTGCTTACAGTTTCAGGATGTTTTTCCCAGCTTATGTCGGCGATGGTTAGGGTATGTTTTCGCTTTTGGGGCGAGAGGTCCCGGGGTTTAAAACCCCGGCAGGCCCCCGTTGGGGGTCTTTATCCTAAATGACCATACAATTTTCGACCTGCCCCATTTGGATTTCAGAGGAAAATGTGTGGGGTAGGGAAGAAAAATCTTGGGGAGAAGATATTTACCCCTTTATGTTTAAATCGCACATCCCAAACCCCACAAACACACTTTCACCCAAAAACGTTATTCCCCTTTTCTCTCAAACAACCACTACATTCAGATTATGTGGACATGAGGTCGTTTTCTAAAGGAGGCTTGTTCGTGGTCTTTTTTTTGTCTGGGGAAAACCCCAAAAAAAAAATTTTTTCCAAGTCATAGACACTAAAAGAAAAAAAACACCTTTTTCTTTCCTTTAAAAAAAAAAAAATTTTTTCGTAAAAGAACAGAATATAAAAATTTTTTTAACATTCAATTTCAGCTTCATAATTCAAGGCCCTTTTTTCATTATTTTATTATCAAAGTTTTTTGTTTTTGACTGAACACAAAAATGCAGAGTAAGAAACCCGTGACAAGGAACAATGGGTGTTTAGGGGGATAGTTATATATTTGGTGTCAGTCTATCAGTATGATAATTTATGTCCCCATTCCGAAATCACCCGGGGACTGAAAAAGGGAAAACACAAAGAAAACTGACCTTTTTTTGTTTTTAATTAAGGGGTCTTAGTGCCTCAGAACTCTTGCTGAAAAGAAAGCGGATATGTAGGTGATTAGAGGTGAAAAATTTTTTCGAGGGAGTTGGGGTTTGATTTTCAAAGGGGAAAAGAAAATTGCTCATTATACATCTTTTCCTGAAATTTTATGATAATAATATATATAATATATATATATATTTATATATTATATAAAATATATGTGTGTGGTTTTGTGTGTGGGTGTGTATTATGAACAACAAATCTATTTTAAAATTAATATAATATATATATATAAAATATATAATTTTAATATAATTTAATATATATCATCATACATAAACTCAAACCCCCGCGCTTTTATATATATATATTATATATAATATATATATAAATATATTATGGTGTGTGTGGTGGGTGGGTGTGTGTGTGTTTTGTGTGTGTGTGTGATGGTTTGTTGTTTATATAAAAATATATTTATATAATATATATATATATATAATTATTATAATAACTTTTATATATATATATGATATATATATATAATTTAATATATATATTTTAAAATCTGTGTATATATAAATATATAATATATTATAATATATTTATATATATTACATTTAGGGATTTTACCAAAACATTATGCCACACCGTGTGTGTGTGCATAATATGTATATATGTATTAATATAATTAAAAATATATATATATAATATTTTATATAAAATATAAAATTTATATAATATATATATATATATTTTATAATTATTTTTGTGTGGGGGTGTGTGTGTGGGGTGGTGTGTGTGTGGGGTGTGTGTGTGTGGTATGTGTGTGTAGAGTGTTAGTGTGTGTGTGGGTGTGGTGGTTCCCCCAAAATAACATGTTAATATTACCCACATATATTCTATATATATTTTATATATTATATATATATATATATATTTATATATATTGGGTGTGGTGTGTGTTTTGTGTTTGTGTGTTGTGTATGGTAGTATATTAGTGATATAAATTTAAAAATGTAAAAATGGATGTATATATATATATATATATATATATTATTATTATAATATATATATATATATTCAAAGACAATCAAAAATAATTTAAATTGGCTGCGTATAACATAATGTTAAGCATACATACACAACCCCAACACACAACAACCCCCCACCACAACACACACACAACATATATATATATATATATTAATATATATATTAATATTATAATTTTATATATGTTGTATATATTATAATATATATATAATAATATATAAAATATATTAATATAGATATTTTTGAAAAAATCAAAAGTTTTACATGAGTACGGTTTTCTGTTTTTGTTACATTTTTTTTGTGTTTATTGGTTTAATTTGCTTTGCAAAAGTATGCTATATATAAATTTTGTGTATGTGTGGGGTTGTGGTGTTGGTGGGGGTTGTGGTGTTTGCCCCTGTGTGCCCTTGTCTGGTCTGATGTAATACGTGTAAAAATCTTACCTCGAAATCCATTTAGAGTTTAGTAAGTATATAAAAAATTATCGCTTTTCATAAGAATGCGAAGTAGGCGGGGCCAAAACGACCCCCTAAACTTGGTGAAAGTGAAGGGGTCACAGTCAAGACTTTCTTTTTTCAGTCTCGACACAGAACGCCTGAGGTCTAGGGAAATGATTCTCGCTTAGGGTCGGAGGTCCCGGGTTCAAATCCGGTCAGGCCCTTCTCCTTTGCCAATATCATCAGGAAATGGGAATTTGAGTCGATATGAAATTAATACATTTTAAAAATAACGAAAAATACTGCTTCTGCAAATGCTAATGTATGTATTTATTTTAAACATGGCTATGTAACTTTTCCTGGGTTTTATTCCTAATATTTATGTAATAGGGTTTCATTGCCTTCTATGATCTATCTTTAAGAAATGTTTCCTGTTTGGGTCTGATGGGGTAACATCATTTATATATATATATATATATATATATATATATATATATATATATACTATATAATATATAAAATATATATATTATATATATATGTAACATATATTTGCTATCCATCATCATCAAATAACGGTATGCTCATATTTGAGCGCCGTGGACCTCCTCACCATCCTTCGCCACTCAACTCCCGATCTTCGCTTTTCTTTCCATTACTCGAAAGCCCGCAAAAAAATCTTTGATTTTTGTCGCTCAGTCTTGTCTTGGTTTCCCTCTTCTTTTTCCAAATCACCATCCCTGTCAGCAAGTTTTTTTTCAGTACTTTTACTTCCCCATCACATGACCAATAAAACTTAGTTTCCCTTTATTAAAAGTCCAACAGCCGGCCCTTTACAATTTATTTTTCAGCACTTCACTTTCGTTTTCTTCTCTTCCAGTTAAAAAGTGGTACTCGTTTTGTAACACCACATTTTCAAAACTAATTGACGTTTTTTGTCTATCTTTCTTCGCCCCAACCTCAAAACCCATATGACGCAATGGGAAAACTAATAGTTCAATAACCTCAGCTTTGCCTAAGGAAATGCTTCGGTCTTTCCAGATGTTATTATGAGAGAAACTTGGCGTTTTTGGCAATGGTAATTCTTCTTTTTATCTCCGGTGAATCCTCATATGTATTAGTTAAAACAGCTCCAAGATGAGTGAACTCTTTCTGTATATATATGCAACCATTCTGTTGCATATATATACATATAAATATGTGTGTATTATATATATGAATATAAATATTAAAATATTATATTATAATATAATAATATATAGTGTGTGTGTGTGTGTGTGTGTGTGTGTGTGTGTGTGTGTGTGTGTGTGTGTGTTTTTGGGTGTGTGTGTGTGGTGTGTGGTGGGTGTGTGTATATGTGTGGTGTGTGGTGGGGGTGTGTGTGTGTGTGTGTGTGTGTGCGTGGGGTGCGTGCGTGCGTGCGTGCGTTCGTGTGTGTGTGTGTGTGTGTGTGCGCGCGCGCGCGCATATACCCCTAGACCATCAGAAATGAAACTGTAGAAAAGAAAAACAACGGTGTAAATGAAGTAATATACTACTGTCAGCATTTGCAGAAACAGTTATTTTTTAATGCATCATTTTTTCATATTGGCAATAAGAGGGCCTGACCTGAATTTGAACCCGGGACCTCTCACACCTTAAGCGAGAATCATCCCCAAGACCATTAGGCAATTCTTTATACAGAACTGGAGAGTGAAAGTTAGTCTAGACTGTAAGCTCTAAAGTCATACAGAAAAGGTCAGTTTTCCTTGTGATTTCCTTTTTGGCAACTCGGATGATTTTCTGCAAGCAGGACATCAATAATCACTACTGATAGTCTGACAACCAGAAATATAGACTCAAATAATATACAGACTATCTATACATATACCTATATACATGTATGCACATACACACGGAATATTTTAGTTCCTTTCTCGTATCTTACCGACTAATGTATTCATATATGTATCAGTCAACAAATAAGAAAAAAATCCCTAGAGTAAAACTTTGAAAATCGGCAGATAAGAGAAACGGAGAACAGGCAAGCTGACTAGGCCTTGGGCAAAAAATAAACTTTTCTGGACTACAACCAGTATCATAACGATTTGTGACCGTAAGCTACATTCAGTTAAACATACACCTATGTCCGTCAAACGCGCGCGCGCACGTGTGTGTGTATGCGTGTGTGTGTGTGTGTTTACATGTGCGCGCGTGTATACTGGAAAAAAATACTCTTACCAAGTATGAGTTCTTGCATATACCACCACAGTTTTTCGAAATCCAAAATAAGCACTGTCTATAAATGGTATGGTCATTTTTGGGTAAAAGAGATTCACGAACGAGGGCCTGACCGGGATTTGAACCCGGGACCTCTCGCACCCAAAGCGAGAATCATACCCCTAGACCATCAGGCCGATATAAATGTTACTGAAAGGAGTCTGATACTGTGAGCAAACTTTGGTCACACACGGACGCATACCGATACAAAACACACACACACACACACACACCCCAAAACACACACACACACACACAACCCCACACATATAAATATATATAAAATATATATATATATATATATATATTATATTATTTTATATATATATATATGTATACATACATAACTGTATATAAGGATAAAATATCTAGTGTATATATATGCTATAAAGTGTATATAATGGTATATATATATATTATATATATATTATTATTATATATATAATATATATATATAATATATATTATATATATATAATATATATAATAGATATATAATATATATATATATATATAATATATTATGTAAAATATATAACACAACTTGCGGTCACACACGGACGCATACGATACCATAATATAAAATATGTGTGTATATAATATATATATATATATATATTATATATATATATATATAATATATATATAATATATACTATATATATTATGTATATAAATGAACATATGTGTGTGTATATGTATACACATTTTATATAGTTTTTGGTCAATGGAAAAGGAAAGACGTGCAAGGTTTATCTGGCGATACACTCCTCACCAGAGGCAGCGGAAGTGGGCGGGGGACCGACGGCGGTCGCTAACCCGGAATGTGAGTGAAAGAATTTCAAATTTATAGTTTTAAAGCGTAAGAAAGGCCTTATGATCAAGGGAAACGATCTTCACTTGGGTGCAAGAGGCCCCAGTCAGGCCTCTTTTTCAGCCTGAAGAATGAGAAATTATAGGAACATATCAATCCTACCAAATGACAAGCCCCTCTGTCAGTTAATAGATGTCAATCCTTTCGGTCCAACCATTAAAGAATAACCCGTTTTTTTAACCACACTAAACATGCTGCATACAAGTGTTTGTATATCAAGGAAATTGAATAAAACATTGTTTGAAAACGAAGAAATAAAGATTTCTATGAAATTGCTTCATAGTTTGGGGATAATTGATTAAGATTTTGAATAATGGAACACTAGAATTAATAATATTAATAATAATCAACAAATTAAAAATAAATTCGTAACCAGCGCGATTCTCGATAGACTTGGAGGATGTGCCAAGTGTCTCAGACATATAAGACTATATATCATATTTTATCATTAGCCAGAAGTAGACATAAAATTCTTAGATTTTCAATGTATATATGGTTAAAACATAAAGTAAAAATCACAAACACAAAATTTTGTCGATAAACTAAATAACAAGTAAAAGATAAATAACATATTAACATATTCTCACAATTATACGGGGCCACGACAACCACTAACCAGAATGCACATAAAAGAACTACAGCTAAGAGTAACTCTCCTTTTAGACACTCATATGCAACGGCCTGATGGTCTAGGGGTATGATTCTCGCTTAGGGTGCGAGAGGTCCCGGGTTCAAAATCCCGGTCAGGCCCTCCTTTACCAGTGTCATGAAGAAAGTGTGGTTGAGAGTCGACGTGAACTTATGCAATACATTTCCGAAATTAATAAAAAAAACTTTATATATGCAAATGTTAATGCAGTTAAAGAACTTGAGAAAGAGAAATTAAATTAATAATATACTTACCAGGGATATAACTAAATGACACTGTATGTGTGTAATCCAATACGCAAGCATCTTATCTCTCCTACTGTTTATTTACTTGAATTTCTTTGAATATTTCTCTGGTATAATATGTTTAGTAATAGTGCGTTGTCAGACGTCTACCATCGCGAAAGAAACCCTTATACCGGCTTGTGAAAAGTGAAGTGAAAGTCCGATATTCACATTCAATATTGAAACATCATGACAAGGCAAATCAAAGGAAATCATGAGTCATGATTCGTCCCCTCAATTTAGCATTGATAACGGGAGTATCAGCTTCAGGCGAGCCGAGTCCGTTTCTTTCGGACCGATGCAAAAATGGAGCTGAACCTATTTTTGCATAAGTTACCGCTAGGCAACCGTGACGTGAGCACCAAATAAGTGGAGCAGCCGTGGCGTGAGCACTATGCAAAAGGGGTTCCTGATAAATTTAGTGCGAGAGCGCCCTGTAATTTGTGACCGCAGCCACCGAATCGTGTGCCATAGCTTCTTTGTAGAAGAGGTTGTTTTTTAAATTTAAACACAGTATTTTTTTTTCATTAACTTAAAAAGGCCCAATAACCATGAAAATTTTTTCCTAGCCCACAGGAGAAAAAAAATTTCCTTCAGATCCCACAAAACCCATAAAATTTGAAGTTTTTCCCCAGTCTTCCATCATTCTTTTCACGATCATTTTAAATATTTATTATTCCATATTTAATTTAATAAACCTTTATAATAAAAAAAAAGAGTCAGCTAGTAAGGTTAATCCCTCCAAAATATTTTCATTGAAAAAAAACCCAAATACACGTAAATTTTGGGGTAAAAACCCCGGGAACCAATCACGGGGATTCCGCTAGGGTTAAAAAAAAAAAAAAAAAAAAAAAAAAAAAAAAGGTGATAGAAAAAAACTTTTTTTTTTTTGGGGGTTTAGTAATAATTGCATGCTTATTAATGTCATATTTCAAATATCCCTTTATTTTGCGATGCACACAACACAACAAATTATATTTTGCCCTCTCTTCTTCTCTCTCTATTTCTCTCTCTTCTCTGTCTCTCCTCTCCCCTTCTATTCCTCTCTCTCTAAAATATTAATATATTTTAATAAATATTTATTATTTATAATTTATATATGATGAGCATAGTCGCTGGATAAAAATACTTTTTTGTGTTTTTTTTCCTTTTTTTTTTTCTTTTCTTTTCCGTACTGTTCTGTAAACCCTTTAAAGCAACTTCTTTTGCTTTTTGTGATACACCCGGGTTTGGGGGAATCAGAATTCAATTGCTCCTTTTAATTTTTCTGTATTTTATTGTTAAGAATTCCAGTATAACTATACCTTGCCATGGCAAAAAGTCACTGTCGATTTACAGTCTGCATTACATAATTTTACAGCCTACACGTACGAAGCAAGTTAGGGTTTCCCAAAACTGCAAAAGAGTAGAACTGTCTCAACGACGGGGAATTATATTTTGCCATCAGTCCTGTGCGAAATTGAATACTTTTAAAATCCAATAAGTGAAGTCCCCCCCCCCCCATCATACTATTTAAATCCCCTCAAGAGAAAGGGTTTTTGTTTCCCCCCCTTTTTTGTTCAAATTTGGGGTTGAAAATTCCCTCCACGATATGATAAAACCCTGTGAAAAGTTTTTTCTCACGCAAAGTGCTCAGTTCTCCCATTTGGGTTTGTATGTGCAAAAACTGACTTCCCTAAAAAGTGAGTTTGTGTGTGTGCGTGTTTTGGGTGTGTGGTGTGTGTGTGTGGTGTGTGGGGTGTGTGTGTGGTGTGTTGTGTGTGTGTGTGTGGTGTGGGTCGTGGTGTGTTTGGAAATGTGTGGTGATGGAAGAGTGGTGGGATGTGGTGGTGGTGTGCGTGTGTGTGTGTGGTGTGTGTGCGTTTGGGTTTTTGTGGTGGTGTGCGTGCTGCGTGCTGGGTGGGTGCGTGCGTGCGTGCGTACGTGCGTGCGTGTGTAAGTGCGCGCGTATGTGTAAGCGTATGTGATTGCATCATTGTAAGTGCGCCGTTGGCAAGCGTACGGGGGTTTCATCATTGTGTCGTGCAAGGCTTTTATTAACTTCCATATTCGTTCTTCCCCTAGCCATTGGGTTATCAAGCTCTCCAAACCCCACCAATAAATCTACATCCTAACTGAACACATCCTTAACTGCTATTCTGATAAGTTTATACATCAAGTTTACTGCCAGATTTTTAAGGGGACAAATCAAGAAAATTGATTAACACTACTGTTTACTTCTTTTTAAAAATTCCCGAGTACTTTTTAATCGTTTTATCAAAATGATTTAAAACTAAAGCTAATTCTTAAAATTGTTTATTTTATCGTTCGCTGTTTTCTCCCTCCGCCAGTATAATTTCTTCAACGTTTCACCGACCTCCAGTGCTTCTTTTTTCCCTAAACATTCTCAGACACGAAACCCATCCCATATGGCATCCCCTTTTCTTACGTCTCCCTTCACTGCAATTTTGCTATCGCCTGGCCATTCAGTGTGTCCATTACCCTAAAAGCCGTTCTTTTTCTTGAGCCATGCCATTTGTTTTCCTCATTCAACTTTCACCCCTCCCACATTCCTTTTACACCAACTTTCTCATACATACACTTAAGAATAAGTCTTTGTTTAAGAATACTGTACAGTATTCCACTACATGTGCGACTTGCTTCACTTTTAGCCCTCATCGGCCCATGAGTCAATCTTGTGTGTCCGATTCTTAGCCTTACAAACAAACTATTATCAGTTGGATGGGACACTGGTCGCCCAACTTCTATGGTTACCTCTAATCTCTCGCATTTTATTTCAGAAGGTATGCTTACGCTGTTGCTCCATTTATACTAAAGACAACTTCTAATGCTGGGTTTCAAGTCGTTTTGTGGAGAGGAAATCAAGCATCACTAGGAAAGCATTGGCCTCCGATCAGCTCACTCATGTCCCTGGATATCAACAATCAATGCTCCAAAGGGGAATGGGGGAGTTCCAACTGCTAAAATCCTACTGTTGTGTCATGTAGTAATTAGGTTCATGTAGTATTGGTAATGAAAGAGGTGGTTCTCCACTCTCAGAAGCAACAATTCCACAGTTTAATACTGAAAGCATTGTACAGATTCTTAGAGCTTCATTATGAGTCCAATATCCAGAGAACACTGGGAGTTGGAGATGAATAAGCTCACATCCATAGACAAGTTCATTACAAATAAGTGCTTGGTGAAGTGGTAAAGCCGCAGAAGTGTTGTACTATATGCAGCCAAGACAGGAGAGAAAGAACCATAAATACAAAGCAATTATGCAGCATTCACCTTTGAGTGTTTGTTGTGAGGCACCCATGTAAGCTTAGATTTAAAAATTAAACCCAAGTATGAACTTATGAACGTTTGAAATGTATATTTCATGATAACAATAAAAGTCCATGACATATTTCAGTTTTCCAGCTTCCATCTCAGTTAAGAGCCCTTTGAGATAATTACCTGCTAAAGCGATTAATATCCAAAAAAAGCAATTACAACACTCCAATGTCCCCTTTTTCGCAACCCTTTCAGTCCTACTTTACTTTATCTTCTATATTTGATATACTCTTTACTTCAAGCCTTAGTAATCAGCGTTCATAGTGAAAATCATTTAAGAAAATGAGTTACTGTTAACCCATAAATTCTATCCTTTTGACCTCTCACAGTACAGTTTATTATCTTTGTCTAATTAAAACCCATATGCAGAATCTATCTGTTTCAAGAAATATCCACTTTCCTCTTTATCATAACTAGGTCTAGAGTGCACAGCAGATAGCAAGGGCAAAAGCCAATCTTCAAAGTCTTGTGATGCAGAGCAATGGAATTGCCGTTTCTTTGGCCTTTGTAGTTGGTTCGTTGTAGATTTCATAACTACGGATACCCCCTTTTCTATTATTTATTTCTACTGTAAAGTTTGAACTAAAATGTAGTGGTAGCAGTTAATTTAAAATATATGGATGTTTCCCTGAAAAACATGATTGCAAACGCGTCATATCGAAAGGAATGTAGCAAACAGAAGAATTATATAAAATGCGGATATGTTTC
>NC_051389.1:20956673-20961811 GCF_015228065.2 Penaeus monodon
AAAAAAAATATACCACGATTGCTAAACATCTACAAAACAGAAAAACAATTCTACTTCACATTCTAGCCCCAGTCTGCCAGCACTCAAAGGTGAAGAATACAGTACTCTCAAGGGGTTACCAGATGTGGTTTCAGTGCTCTGTAGCAGGAAAGAGCTGAACCTGACTTTCCAATGTCTCTCTACACCGGCCTGATGGTCTAGGGGTATGATTCTCGCTTAGGGTGCGAGAGGTCCCGGGTTCAAATCCCGGTCAGGCCCAATTTTTCTTTTCGAATCACCAGTGATATCAAGTTTGAAATACAAATATATATATATATATATATATATATATATGTATATATATATATATATATATATATATATAATCTACATATATACATATACATATATATTATATGCATATACATACATACATACATACATATATATATATATATATATATATATATATATATATATATATATATATATATGAGGGAGAGACAGAGACATATATACATATATGTAATGTATACATATGTATTATTTATATGTATATATATATATACATACATTTATTTATATATATACACACGTATATATATATGTATATATATATATACATATACATATATATATATATATAATATATATATATATATATATATATATATATATGCATATATATAATATGTGTGTGTGTGTTTGTGTGTGTGTGTGTGTGTGTGTAAATGTATGTGTGTGTGCACATACATACATACATATTAATACATACATTTACACACACACACACATACACACACACACAGACACACACACACATATATATTTATATATATATATATATATATAATATATATATATATATATATATATATATATACATATATATGTGTGTGTGTGTATGTGTGTGTGTGTATATATGAAATATATATAACATATTTTTAATAAATATATAAAAAATAGATATTCTTATATATATATATAAATAAATAAATAAATAGATAAATATATATATATATATATATATATATATATATATATATATATTACATACATACATACATATATATATATATATATATATATTTTTTTTTTTTTTTTTTTTTTTTTTTTTTTTTTTTTTTTTTTTTCAACAGCCATTCATTCCACTGCAGGACATAGGCCTCTCTCAATTCATTACTGAGAGGTTATATGGCAGTGCCACCCTTGCCTGATTGGATGCCCTTCCTAATCAACCGCGGTTTGTGCCACGGCGGTGACTTCCCCTACGACACATGCGCTCGACTTCTCAAGGCGATATGTCGTTTCCTGGTAGGCAATCGAGGTGAAGTTCCTTGCCCAAGGGAACAACGCGCCGGCCGGTGACTCGAACCCTCGAACTCAGATTGCCGTCGTGACAGTCTTGAGTCCGATGCTCAAACCATTCGGCCACTGCGATATATATATATATATATATATATATAAATATATATATATATATATGTGTGTGTGTGTGTGTGTGTGTGTGTGTGTGTGTGTGTGTGTGTGTGTGTGTGTGTGTGTGTGTGTGTGTATGTTTGTATGTATATATGCATGTATGTATGCATGCATACATGGCTGTATGAATATATATGTGTTCATATGTATATGTGTGTGTATGTGTATATATATATATTTTCACACAGACACATATACATTATTGGTGATTATGCATTAGTATCACATTTATTTACTTGTTTCGCCTTTTATTTACTTCCACAAATGCTCTAAAATGCACTGCATATTCTACATTAAATCATAGGATATGTAAAAATATTCTCATCTAGTTAACTTGTATTAATTCCTTGAAAGTGGCTTTTATGTTCGTTACATTTAGAGCCGACTTACTGCATTAAAGGAAAGAGGACTGATGTTAAGTACTCCTGTGTAATCATGTGCTTAGTAGTAATTAGAAAAAATACAGTTAATACATCGACTGTTTGTATAACTAAAATCCTTCTTATGAGATTCTGAAAAAATCTAAGATCTTTGTAAAGAGTGAATACAAACTTCACTCATTCCAACCGCAACATGAAAAGTAAATATAAGGTAGAATCGGAGAATGTGGATGAAACGTGACTGGCTTCTTAAAATGCCAATGACTAAAGAGAGAATCCACAGTTACATCCTCACTGGAATTGTTCGCTTAATCGGAATAAAAACCACGTCATAATCAACAAGTAGGGACGGTGGACTGCCGAGAACCTTTGGTGAATGACAAAACGTTCTACCATGCAGGCAAAATGGTAGAAAAATGCATCAAATATGTTCATTGCAAATTAAGACCCTTGGTGGGTTTTGATGTTCCCTTTCAAAGTCCATGCCGATTGACTTCGCCAAAGGATATATTAGTTTAGACCTCGGAATTCGCTTTGCACGATGTCCTTGGTCCCAGGAGGCGGAGAGGGCAATGAGGCAATCAACTTAATATTGAGTTTACTTAATGTCATATTTCTTGCTGTATATCATCGCATGCCTGATATTAGATATGCTCATGCAATCATAATTTTCATCATCGTGCATGACAACTAGATGCCAATATACTTCGTAGAACATCTGATGCCAAGGGCTTTTTTAATTCATATCGCAGACTAGATATATTTGAGTTACAATAGTTGCATTTCTCCTACGTTGTTAATGACTTGTTCTGACTTGTCTATCGTTTTTATTTATCATTGTTATGATACTATCCACGATTTTTATGACTCTTTGCACTGGACATTCAATACATAGCAGTTTTTGTAATAGTAGAAGTTACAGTGGTTTTATGATTATGATTATGGGAATTTATAAACAATTTGTAAGGTAATCTCTCATTTTAACGTCATTTTCACGAGTCGTGTTAATCATATTATATATTCTCTCCTATACACCATTTATACTTACTTTGTAAGTGCTAGATAATTGAACAATTCATAATCCTCTTCATATACAGTATATATATATATATATATATATATATATATATATATATATATATATATATATATATATATATTTTAAAGGTAGGTTCATGTCTGAGCCGCCGTAGTCACAGCATGATACTTAATTGTAGTTTTCATGTTGTGATGCTCTTGGAGTGAGTACGTGGTAGGGTCCCCAGTTCCTTTCCACGGAATATATATATATATATATATATGTACATTATATATATATATATATATATATATATATATATATATATATATATATATATATAATCACACACACACACACACACACACACACACACACACACACACACACACACACACACACACACACACACACACACACACACACACACACACACATACACATACACATACACATACACATACACATACACACACACACTTAATTCTGTACTGTAAACGTTTTTTTTTCAGCTCAGCCTTTGTCTAAAATATAAATTTTCATTTTGCAGTTTTTCCTCACTTTCCATTGCTGTAAAGACGCACTTTTGAGGTTGATATTAACTGGAAGAAGAATATCGTTACATTTCATATTTTATCTTAACCAACTTGTTAACTGGTAAGAGGATATGAAAGTGAAATAAAGAGGAGTTGAAAATCATTATGTAATCAAGCACGAGATAAAGGGTATTAATGAAGTAGCTGTATGAGTCTGTAACTGTAAATTGTTACATGCATATATGCTATGTGTGTGTGTGCGTATGGTGCGTGTGTGTGTGTGTGTGTGTGTGTGTGTGTGTGTGTGTGTGTGTGTGTGTGTGTGTGTGTGTGTGTGTGTGTGTGTGTGTGTGTGTGTGTGTGTGTGTGTGTGTGTGTGTGCATCTACCTCTCTGTATCTATCAATTTCAAAATATATGCAAGTAAAATGCATTTGGAAAAAAAGGAGTAAATGAATATTTCATGAGACTTTTAGAAACTACCTAGAGTATTCAAAGATTTTAATTGGGGTAAGAATAAGGCATAAAAAAGAGAAAACAAGCAAACAAAAATAAAATAGAGATAAAACAAAATATAATAATAGGAAGATGTAACAGGTAAAATGAAATAAAAGTGAACCGGTAACAACAGAAACAAACAGCTATTGTATTTACAGTGTGAGTGAGTTGGTAAAGCCAGGAGCAATGCTTTCATGTCATGTCTTAAATGTGTGAATTGTTCGTTCCCCTAGGCGGGAATGTATTCCCGCCTAAATATAAGATACATTACTGTGAGTGAGAGGCTCGGTAAAACGGGATCGCTATCTGAGACTTGTTTCTTATGGAATATGTATGTGGCATTTTAGTAAAGTTCCCTAACAAGTCATTAAGCCTGTTTTACCTTTTAAAAACAAACAAACAAACAAAAAAGCTTCAATATATATATATATATATATATATATATATATATATATATATATATATATATATATATATATATATATATATATATATTAGATTTCCTGCAGCCTTTGGTTCCCCGCAGTGATGGGCTGCATGGGGCCACGACTGGCGAAGAGAAAGGCAGCTCGTAAAGTTTGGTTCTGCACAACAATGACTAGGTGTACGTACGTTTTCGGCACGGCACAGCAGATGATGCCGTAGCATAGGATTGAGTCTCAAAACTTTTGTAAAGCAGGGTTAGACAGTCTCGTGTGAGCAAAGCGCGTGATCTGTTTCTTCACCCCCCTAACGGAAGCCGCCTTGCCGCGGTGGGGGGGCTTGAGGTCCCAATGATCTGGTGAGCCGGACCAGAGGGCTACCCATACTGGAGGCGTCACCAGTGAGGGATGAGACAAAATGGCTTCCTGGTGCACCAAGGCCTATGAGAGGGGATGGTGTACCCACCCCTGGTTCATTCCATCTTGGACCAGGGAGAACTCTCCCACGTGTGTTTGCCGTGCGTGGCATCCCGTATTACCAGGAGACAGGAGTCCTGGAGGTTGAGCGATGCTGCACGCTGCGCCCTGCAGCTAGCAACACACCTCTTTGGTCCTTTATTCTGGTTAGACGGGTGGCTTGATCAAGGCCCGGTCAAGTCAATCGGCTGGTCAAATATGGCTAGGGTCAAGCAGGCACTATTCAGTCGGGTAGCGCATAGGTTCACCGCGACTGCCATCAGTACTGTGATAGTGGCTGCGTATATTCCTCATTACTCCTGTGGCGTTGGAAGATTTTGAACCCCAACTATAGCTTCCCTCGTTGGACT
>NC_051389.1:20976680-20979180 GCF_015228065.2 Penaeus monodon
ATATATATATAATACTGTTCTATATGTTATACGATATATATATATATATATATACATATATATATATATATATATATATATATATATATATATATATATATATATATTATATATGTACACAAATGTGTACGTCTATATATATACACACATACGTGTATATATATACCTTTACAATCACACACAAGTACGCGCACACACACACACACACACACACACAAACACACACACACACACACACACACACACACACGATCCCATACAAACACATAAGCACAAATATATAGGTGTTTGTAAGCGTGTGTATATGTTGTACATATTTATCTATCTATCTATCTAAATATATGTTGATTGTATGTTTGTGTTTATATACGTACATATATATATATGTGGGAGGGGGGGTTATTGTGTTCATATATATATACATATAGTTATATATTGTTTATTTATTTATGAATGTATAAGTATTTATGTATGCACACACACACACACACACACACACACACACACACACACACACACACACACACAATCACATACAAACATACGCACACACATATATGTGTTTATATGCGAGTGTATATGTTTGCGTGTATATATACTCGTTTGTGTGTATGTATATATATACATATATATATATATATATATATATATATATATATATATATATATATGCATATATATACATACACACACACACACACACACACACACACACACACACACACACACATATATATATATATATATATATATATATATATATATATATATATATATATATATATATGTGTGTGTGTGTGTGTGTGTGTGTGTGTGTGTGTGTGTGTGTGTGTGTGTGTGTGTGTGTGTGTGGGTTTGGGTGTTTGTGTTCATATATATACATATATATAATTATATATATTTTATATATTATTCATTTATGAATGTATAAATATATATATATATATATATATATATATATATATATATATATATATATATATATAAATATACATAACGACGCCCACCGGGCAGTCAAGCGCCGGCGCTGAGAGTGACCAGGGAGTCGTCACAAGGATATAGATTTTGTTCTGAGTTTTGATTTTGTAGATTCATAAAAAAAGAAAAAAAGAAAAAAAGAAAAAAAAGAAGAAGAAGAAGAAGAAGAAAAAAAAATATATATATGTGTGGCCGCGGTGGCCGAATGGTTAGAGCGTCGGACTCAAGACTGTCGCGACGGCAATCTGAGTTCGAGGGTTCGAGTCACCGGCCGGCGCGTTGTTTCCCTTGGGCAAGGAACTTCACCTCGATTGCCTACCTAGCCACTGGGTGGCCATGCCAGCCCAAGTCAAGTGCTGGTCCCAAGCCCGGATAAATAGAGAGAATAATTACCTAAAAAAGGTACCACCGGGACTCTCCGTGGAAAGGAACTGGGGACCCTACCACGTACTCACTCCAAGAGCATCACAACATGAAAACTACAATTAAGTATCATGCTGTGACCACGGCGGCTCAGACATGAACCTACCGTTAAAAGAAGAATATATACATATATGTCTATATATGTCTATATATATATATATATATATATATATATATATATATATATATAGAGAGAGAGAGAGAGAGAGAGAGAGAGAGAGGGAATGTATCAGCGTGTGTATATGTGTGTTCTCAAGTGCGTATGTGTGCGGTTGTATGTATGTATATATGCACACATACATATACATATTTTGTAAGCATGTATGCCTATATACATATATATATACATCTATTCATCTAGATATGCTTATATATGTATATATGTTTATATATATAAGCATACATAGACCTGTATATATATCTGCCATTATCCGCAGTGATTTCAATGCTTTCACAGTTACCATATGTAGTACATAGTATGGAATATCTCATTCTTTTTATTTTTTTGCTTGAAACTGCTTATGACCCTTCCTGAAAGTTTTTCGTCTCTATGGAAATATATGGAAATAATTTCCTGTGTTGCGGCAGAAGTCCCACTTCATTTCTAAAAAAAAAAAACGAAAAATTACATTTCCCTGTCTTGAGCTATCATACTGTTTAAAAGCCATTTCTCTATCTGTACTTTTTATGATTAGCCATAGTGATAAGATGATATATCGTGGGATCAGGGGTATGTATTTTCTGCATGTAGTATGAATTTTAAACGGGACAACGAACATACAATGTCATTAGTTCAGAAAAGGAATAAAACTAGGCCCAGAATAGGATCATGTGGTACACCATACATTATCATTAGTTAAGGAGAGTCTTCCTTGTCGTAATGAACACGTTGCATTTTATTGTTAAGGTAAGATTTAAACAAATAGAACGTAGTCTAGATTTCAGAGTATGGTGGAGTGGTCTAAGTAATGATTACTCTTTTAGTAGATTTCTAGTTTACAAAACCAACCAAGATGGTGTGAAGGATATGTTTGATTGTTAATATTGAACCGTTATCCTTGTTTCATGATTTTTTCCATTGTTTGTCTGTGATCATCTG
>NC_051389.1:20986680-20996574 GCF_015228065.2 Penaeus monodon
GTTGCTATCTGTGCTGTCGGCATCCCTTCTTGCAGTATGGAACCTCAGTCAGTGACCCACAGGGTGGCGAGAATACCTGCGCAATACTACTACCACTTGTGCAAGCACTCATCATTTCCGTCATACTCAAGCTTGAGTGACATCCGATGATATATATAATATATATGTCGTAGATACTCAAAGTCTTAGTCGTCATCACGCTAACACGAGGGCGAAGCGGATGCCATACGAAAGTGCGAAACAAACAAGCTGGGACGAGACGCCAAAAATAGAATAACATTGCGAAGTGGCTTCCATACAAAAAATATGGGCAAAAGGACAAGACACATATGCAAAAAACAGAGACGCCTTAGACCTCAATGTGGCGAGATCATCACGTAACACGAGTGCAAGACAATAAGCAATTCTAATTAATCGCAATATGGATCATAAGGAATCAGTTTGGGAACAAGAAATGAACTCGGGTGGCAGGTAGAAAAAATTAGAAGTGATAAATACAGTGTTAAAAATGTGCTGGGATATAGAAAAGTCCTGATGCGGGTATCTTTCCAACTATAAGAAATAATTAAATGATAATCAGCAGGGGTTTAACCGGATGAGCTCCATATCGAAAATAAAAGGACGCTTAATGTCGGAGGATGTAGATTAGGTTTCGGAGTAGCGTCCAGTAGCCATGTTCATCTCGGTAAGCATGTTTGAAATATTTTAGTGCACCATCGTGATGGAACATAGTGGGCAGGAAATAGAAACGGAAGACAATAACGTGGGAGTGCTATTCGGGAACATAATTAGGATTAGGAAGAAAATGAAGATTTTTGTGAATATTGTTACGCCGACCGCCTCGTCTCTCTGCCACCAACACAAGGCAGGCTAGGCAGACGGCGTGCTATTCACAGGGTCGTGAACACTAAACAGCTCCAAGAGGCACCGAGCACCACAGCGTCCCAAAACACCAAGAGGGGAAACGCCACCTGGAGAGGCAGGGTACGAAATAAACACAGAATGACAGTCTTTCCTTTATTAAGTTATTTGCCCGTACACTTTTCTATAGGCACAATACTGGGGTAAACCAGCATGTCACACTGCACGATACAGCTTATAACAGGGCAACACAAAGTATATATCAGGTCACAAGGGCACACACGAGGTCTTCACAGGAGCAGCACCCAACTCCGTCTCTTGGCTTGTTCCTCCGCTCCTCCGCTCACAGCCAGCTGCATCATGTTTGCCCAGGTCCCTTCATGTTAACACATGGCCAGGTCATCCTTTTCATGTTAACACATGTTTCGCACAGAGACAAAGACCCACTGGCGTAACAATATGACATCAAGGTCATATATCAATATTGTGTTATATATAATACCTTAGTTTATAAGTGTAATTAAATAATTAAGTGTTTTCTAAGGTTGATAGCTCAGCGTTGACAGTCCTGTCATTTTCCGACGGAGCGTAAGACTGATTTTTTGTCTATCAAGTATTTGACTTTGTCTTGATTATTAATTTTACTTGCTTGATGTTTGATTCATATAGCCACATAAAAATACAACTTAATTTGTGTTTATTATAATCAACTATTTGTTTTTTATTATGATTATTTTTCTTTTAGCATAATATATAATTCACTGAAAATGTTTATAATAATTTGACTATTTGCTTGTCTGGTGATCATGATTATTTTGTGTAATATCTAATTCATTATCAACTTTGAGATACTGATTAATTCATTACTGTTATAATGATTTATATTTTGTTTTAATGCATTTGATTCATGAAGATATGACGTAGTTTTGCCTATTGTTGATTTTATTTTCATCAAGTTTCATAATTGATAATAATATAACAGTGAGTCATAACTGTCTAGTTGTATTTAAAAGTTAAGAACCCAAATAATGTCATATATTTTTTTGTTTCACGTAAAGTTTGATATTGTAATTTTATTATATTGCATTGATAATATTCATTTAATAAATGTATTGAATTTTTCCAAAGATTTAACTCAAACCTTGAATTGCACTAATTAATAATATTATTATTGCCTGTTTGAAATCATTGATTAATTATCTAAAATACACTATAGTTAATGAGAACATTAAACGTTTATTAATCTAACATAAGTTTTGATACTGAAGCACATTTAATAAAGTATTATGGAATAGGGGTCCACAACATATATATATATATATATATATATATATATATATATATATATATATATATATATATATTTATATATTTATATATATATATATATATATATATATATATATATATATATATATGTATATATATATGTATATATATATGTATATATATAATATATATATATATATATATATATATATATATATATATATATATATATATATATATATATATATATATATATATATGTGCAATATGCATATGTGACCTCTCGCACCCGAAGAAGAATCATACCCCTAGACCATCAGGCCGCCACTCAGTTATACAGAAAGTAAAATTATTATGTACACTCGCCGCGCCTTGACTGCTGGTAATCGTGGCTCCGCCCTCTTCCGCTACCGACATTCGTTTTCACTTTGTGTATGGTGGTATGTTTTCGTAGCAAAGTCTACCTCTTGCATAAACACATCCGTACTTGATTCCCAACCTGGACTCCCCAGACCTTTGAGGTCCACAAGGATATCGCTGTGAGATAATAGTTTCACAATTTGTAATAGCGTAGAATTTACACTTAGTTATATAAACACTCAATAAGATCGTGATCTTCAGATGTGTTGTGATCTCAGGAGCGAAGTTGAAGGTAACAATAGTTCTGAGTTGATATGGGCTCTTGCCCTTTCCCTGGATTTCATACATCACTGATGCGAAATGTAGGGGCCGGTTGCATTGACATCTCTTATACACAGTTTGCCCGGGCCTGCGCCCTAAAGAGTACATCCTAGAGAGAGTACATCCTGCGAAGCAACGATACAACACGAATGGGTTAATTTTCATGTGTAATTTTTTTCCATAGACAACACATGAATCATGGATCTTGAAGTTGTGTGTGTGTGTGTGTGTGTGTGTGTGTGTGTGTGTGTGTGTATAATATATTTGTATATCTATACATACACATATATCTAAAGATATAACACAAGATAGACATACACATATATTTGTTATCAAACAAATAAATGAATAAATAAATATACGTACATACACGCAAAAATGTGCGTGTGTAGTTAGTAGCGTGTGCGAACATAAACACACATGCATATATTGATGTATGGATATATTATAAGGACATATACTGTACACATTAAAATAAAATTCATATGTATACATTATAAATGTGTATCTGCTTGTGTATGTATGCATTCATGTGCGCGCGCACACACACACACACACACGCGCGCGCGCGTATGTTTATATATGTGTGTGTCACATACACTCCCATCTCTTAAAATTCATACCATAATTTCTTCATTACCATTGTTTCTTATCTTTGATAACAGGGTAATTAAATTGTATTCTTACTGCTTCATTCTACTTTGATATGCCTTTCTAGTCCAAAATTGGGCCTGACCGGCGAGAATCATGCCCTTAGACCATCAAACTATCATGCAGTCATGCAGAATGTGAAATTATTGAGTTCACTTGCCACACGTCTGCCGGTCTCCATGGCTGACCCACTTCTGCCAAATTTCCGTTAACTGTGCTGAATAATTTTAATCTCTTGACCGCGAGCGTGGTGGGACTTTTTCATGACAAAATGTGTATGTACTCGACGTGCAATAGTTCCCAACCAGGCGTCTCCATACTCTTGGGGTCCCATTCATAACTTCAAGAGGCTCAAGGAAAAAAGAAAGAAAGAAAGAAAGAAAAAAATTTAGACATTGAAAAATATGTCCTGGAAAGTGTACCAGAGAACACATTTGGCACTTCCGTATATCTTCTACTATACAGAAGATATACGGAAGGATGCTCTTAGATTATATGCAAATATAATGTCCGATTTATTCACACGGGGACCTGCTAGAACTAAACACCGTTGATACCGACGATTCCTTATGTACAATATATTTATACTAATACGTGAGTGGAGGGAGAGATTTTTTTCTTTGGTAAAATTATTTAGCAGTAACTTGAATTACATTTATTTGCATACACCATGGCTCTGTACATGTTTATCTATATCTAGTTATATATGTATATTGTATCCATATAAAAGCAAACATTTGCGCGCGAGCACACAAATGTATATGCCTGTGCATATTTACATATATATGTATATGCATATTTATCTGCATGTGTCTGTGATATGTATATGTATATATATATATACATATATATATATATATATATATATATATATATATATATATATATATACATATATATACATATATATATATATATATATATATATATATATATATATATATATATATATATATATATATACATATCGAGATATATAAATATAAACACAGTAACGTGTACACAAAGATGAAAAATAAAACAGCCACAGTAAGTAATGAAAATAAATCGTGACGTTTCGAACTCTTCATGAGTTACTCTTCAGACGAATTATAAACCGAAATGGATCCATTTATTTTCATTACTTACTGTGGTTGTTTTCTTTTTTCATATAAATATATATTCCTACGCATATGTACACACCCATTGACATGCTTATATAAAGTATGAGATTGTACACATACATGTGTACAATCGTCTGGTTATTAACTGTTGCTATATCAGACTATATTCTCGTATTTTGTCTCTATCATTCGTAAAATGCACATGGGCCTGACCGGGATTTGAACCCGGGACCTCTCGCACCCTAAGCGAGAATCATACCCCTAGACCATCAGACCGTTATGAAATATGTTTCTAGAAGTCAGGTACAACGCGCGCGCTCCCTTCCGTTAGTGGTCACTGAAACTCCGCTCACACCCTCTTATCGACTAAGCGTATTACATTCCATTGCTGGAATATTAAAAGATTGGAACTCCAGTAATTGTGACTTTTTTAGTGTGCATGTGCATAGGGGGGGGGGGGGGTCATTTATCGTTTTCATAACCAGTCTGACGATCTTATGCGTGAAACTTGAGTAATAAGCTTGTATATTGTTATTACATTACGCCATTTTGAATTGTATAAAAGAATGCTATGCCCATTACTACCACCGTCATACACATGCTTATGTGAGCAATTAGTAAAAAACACATTTTCTCTTTTTTCGTCTCGGAATAATTTTAGGTTTGGTGGGATTCTCTCCTGACCTCTGTTTAACTTCTCACCAATCAAAATAAACTAACTAAATATTTTTCGGGAAAAGTGAAGAAATGCAGGCAGTAGCAAATGTCAATGGAACGTTATAAATAGAGTTTTGAACCGGGGAAAACAATCATAACGAATTATATGAAAAAATCAACGACAGCGACGCAAAAAAAAAAGAAAAAAAGGAAAAAAAGAAGAAAAAAAATCAAGCCAAATACATACTTCTTTACAGTAGAATTAAGACTCGCCAGAGCAGTCGATCACTGCAGCCATAGTTTCTCGATGACAAAATTTTGAATAACTTCGCGACTGAGATTGCGGAGGCTGAACTGATGAACAACGGCAAACAATGGAAAAAGTTATCTCCAGGCAGGATTATAGCACTGCAGTATCAGTAATTAAACATCGCTCCACCTTTGTTACATATTATTCTGAATTATACCCTAATAAATTCAAGATTGCCAAAGTCATAGCCTTGCCGAAGACAGGAGATAAACATTTTTAAAAGCAGTTTCAATATCAATAAAATTCAAGCATTTTTTTTTTAAGAATGTAGAATTTTATATCATACTGAACACATGCCAACTGTAAAAACATTGAAATCAATATATTATCAATTAATATATCCTTGTTTGTCTTAGTATGTGGTAAGGGTAGGAGAAAATAAGCAAAATGGACAATGGCAGGTCTAATAAGGTATGTGTGTGTGTATATATATATATATATATATATATATATATATATATATATATGTATATATATATATATAATTATAATGATAATATATATAATATTATATATATATATATATATATATATATATATATAGTATATATATATAATATAGTATATATATATATTATATATATATATATATATATATATTATATATATAATTACTATTGCCACCTATTACAACATGAATGCATAATATATATATACAAGTATATATATATATATATATATATATATACATATATAATATATGCATATATATATATATATATACATGTATATATATATAAAATATATATATATGTATATATATAATATATATATATATATATATATATATATATATATATATTATATATATATATATATATATTTATATATATATATATATATATATATATATATATATATATATATATATATATATTTATATATATATATGTGTCTAAAAATATTACTCTACAAAAATATATTATATAAATATATATTATAATATATATATATTATATATATATAACAATATAATATGAAATATATATATATATATAATATCATATAATATATATATAATATATATATATATAATATATAATATATATATATTATATAGATTATATGAATAGTTCAACTGCTCTTTAAAACTGAATTTTGATGGGAAAGAATCTTAACTATATATATTGTTACTATATAACATAGAAGATATATGTATATATATAATATATACATAATAATATATATATATTATATATATATATTATATATATATATATATATTATATATTATTATATATATATATATATATTACATATATATATATATATATATATATATATATATAAATATATATATATATATATATATATATATATATGTGTGTGTGTGTGTGTGTGTGTGTGTGTGTGTGTGTGTGTGTGTGTGTGTGTGAGAGAGAGAGAGAGAGAGAGAGAGAGAGAGAGAGAGAAATGAGTATTTTTCATATGAATTTACTATTTCGTAAGATCATGCAGTGAATTATTGCTATCTTAATTTATTTTTTACTCTCCCGTTCTGATTACAATCGAAATCTCTTTAGCTTTCATCATGGAGGAATACTGCCTCGACGATTTTGATGGCTGTGATGAACCGGGTCTAATAAAAAATGAAGACCCGAATCTCGACACTACCTGTATCCAAGTTAATTGTTGGAAGATCAACCTGGTACAACTACTCTAAATACTCAGCCCAACGTACCTGCACCCCTAAGATCTAAGATTATCTGGCCATTTGCTGAGCGGTCCAAAGTTGTCTGTGAGGAGGGCTTGGAATTCAGATTTCTCAGGGCTTGGTAGGTAGGACGAAGGTCATTTACCAGGAAATGGCTTTTGACCTCTGCAAGATTCCTGATAAACTGTTTCTTGAACCTTCTCATCAGTGACCTAGTCCTGTGCACAAGAGAACGATGCAAATCTCAATACCCTGAGTCAAGCCGTGTGACAAGCATCTGTGGCCTCCAGTGTCTTCTGCAGAATGAAATTCTGACTTGCTTTTGGGCATTCACCAATCGATTTTTGGGCTGCATCGAGCATTTCACACTAGAAGGTGGCCCACAGAAGAACAAAGTCTGTCAGCCTCTGTGTGCAGCAAAACGATCAGAGATAGCTTCAGCAAACCCACAGGCACACTCCCCCTCCCTCAATCTGTCCACTTGAAAAACCCTTGTGTGTTCATTGGAGCGATGAGGGTTCTGAAGTGGACCTGGAGAGTAGCCACAACTAATATATGATCAGTTCCACAGAACTCGGTGCTCCGATACACCCTGCAGTTCTAGAGGGTCCTCCAGTGATGTGGTCACATTAACCATATCGCTGTACCAAGTCCAGTGATGTGGGTCAGAAAGCTGATACGAAGAGCCAGAAATCCTCAATTTCTAGAACCTAGCAAAGTCCCGGAAGAGGAGGCTATTTTCACTGCCAGCATCTGCCCCTGAGCTATGAGGATCAACAGACATCTCATAACCAGCTAAGTCGCAGCCAGATTTCATTGAAGTCACCCAGAACAATATGAATATCTCACCAAGGATAGCTGTCTGTCACAGATGCACGTTTGGAGTAAAATATCTATTTCACATCAAGTTGATAAACATCAGTAGGAGCGTACACAGCAATAAGAGACATGAAGCCAAATGTAATCTTCAGTCTCAATACCATTATACGCTCATGGACTGGAGTGACCTCTACTACCGAGAGTTGAAATCTGCTGGAGATGGCTATGATTACTCCCTGGAGATGGTGACCATCGCTGCAGCCCAATCAGTAATAGGTGTAGCCACCTACACTAATCGTGGCGCTGCTAGGTCTTCTCACCTCCGAGTGAGTAGCACCTCAACTCTCAGCTGCTTCAGCTGCTTCAGCTCCTTTGACAGTAATGATAACTGATCATACTATTGTAAAGAGCAGATATTCCAAGACCCCACCCTGACAGTCCACCTGAGGGCTGTCAGGGTGGGGTCTGTTACTCTGGATGGACACCACCTCTACTATGCTGCCCCATATAGCGAGGGTTGGCTGGCTGCAGGCCCCATAATCCACCTGTATGTAAAGTGTGATACAACAGGTCATCAAGGAGAAGACATCTGCCCAGGTCCAATATGCTGTTACCACTGAAAAGAAGCTCATGAAGCTTCTTCAAAGCAATGTAAAAGGAACAAATTTGAAAAAGAAGTGTTGGCAATAGGGAACAAGGAGAAAGTTATTTTTCCAGAGGCAAAGTAATGTGCTCGTGTGCTGTTTGCACAGCCAGACAAGTCATTTGCCTTGGTTTTATCCTCCTTCCCACCATCACTTGCCCTCCAATACTATTTCTGCAACTACCTTTAAACCTCAGTCCTCAAATGCTACAACTGCCTCTAGTGAATTGTTCCACCAGGAGTGAGGAGTCTATTGAGGAGACTCCTCCTCCCAAAGTAGCCCTCCTAACAGAAGCCGCCTTGCCGCGGTGGGGGGGGCTTGAGGTCCCAATGATCTAGTGAGCCAGACCAGAGAGCTATCCATACTGGAAGGGTCACCAGTGAGGGATGAGGCAAAATGGTTTCCTGGTGCACCAAGGCCTATGAGAGGGGATGGTGCACCCACTCCTGGTTCATTCCATCTTGGACCAGGGAGAACTCTCCCACCTGTGTTTAGGAGACAGGAGCCCTGGAGGTTGAGTGATGCTGCACTCTGCACCCTGCAGCTAGCGACACACCTCTTTGGTCCTTTATTCTGGTTAGATGGGTGGCTTGATCAAGGCCCGGTCAAGTCAATCGGCTGGTCAAACATGGCTAGGGTCAAGAAGGCACTATTCAGTCGGTAGCACATAGGTCCTGCGACTGCCATCAGTACTGTAATAGTGGCTGCGTATATTTCCTCATTACCCCTGTTGCAGTTGGGAGATTTTGAGCCCCGACTATAGCTTTCCCTCGTTGGACTCCATGATGGGTGGGGGGGGGAGTGAGAAAATGAAGAATTCTAATTTGTATGAGTACTACAAATTTACAAAGATCTAGCTCTCTCCCTGACAACCTATAGAAGCCCCCGACCATTCCCTCTGGAACATCACATGTTGTCACTTTGGAACCTTTCCAGCTTCCAAAGGGCAAGAATGGGAATCGTAATGGTTCCCGGGCTCCCAAACCAGGTAAGAAGGGGAAAAGTCCTCCTCAATCCACCAAAGAAATCTTTCCTGGTAAATATGAGAGTATTTCATATAGCAAGTACCTAGTAGTAAAGACCATTGATGGTGTATCAATCATGGATCTTGATATTTTTGAAGTACATCAGAAAATAGTTGAGGTATGTCAATGTGATCCTCGCATCACCCCACAGCGAGATGGTATCCTAATAGTTGAGGTTTCGTCATCAGACGAGAGTGACCATCTGCCCCCTGGGCCCCAA
>NC_051389.1:20996674-21026674 GCF_015228065.2 Penaeus monodon
TACCTACCTACCTACATACATACCTATATACCTACCTACATACATACATACCTATAAGTAGTTGCATGCAGGGACAACGCTCCACTCACGTACGTACATAGTTGTGTAAACAGGAAGTAGGGTAATGAGAACCGGAAACCGCAATCGATTTACATACCAATGACCATAAAACGCAAGTGATTAACGTAATCAATGACCGTAACCGAATCATTAATCATAGTTAATGATGTTTAGCATGCACACCAGACTACCTTACGGTCGTTCATGGGCGCATCATAGCAAAAGTACATAATTTAAATTGTTATCATATCTAATATCGGAACGGAAATCATTAACCGACTCTAATGATATCTTGGGGTGCCCTCCCTCCTCTCCAATACAGGTGCTACTGGACAGAAGGCCTCACCTTAACCCCATCACAACAGGGTTAATGACCGTCGGAAAGTATTAACGCAAGTAGATGACCGTAAACAGAATCATTATCAATGACCGTAACCAAAATCATTAGCACACACCTGGAGGACTCCCCTCCCCTTCTCTCTAAAACCATATGCCAGGTACCACAGATGACCCTCCCACCACCCTCTTACCCCAACCCGCACCACCACCACCCTCTTCAACTTCCCACCCCCGCACTCTGCAATAATTCCTCATGTTTAGAACTCTGTAACCTGTATCGTAATTAACCCAGTTACACCACGAGGTGATCACCACCTCATAATGAATGGGCAATCATAATCCAACCCGAGACCAGTGTCACAGATGACCCTCCTCCCCTCCACAACACCGCCCCCCCCCCGCAATTTCATCGTTTGTTTTGAACTTGTACCTGGATAGGAATTGACCTGTTACAGACGAGTGACCACCCTCCCTAATGATGAGAACATCATAATCCCCCGCAATGACCATGGTGTCAAGTTTACCCACAACCCCACCCTCTTCCATACCTCCCACCCCCACCCCGCAATATTCATCATGTTTTTAAACTTTACCTGGATCGAGAATTGGACCCTGTTACAGACGAATGATCATCCCTCCTAATTAGTCATAATCCATAAAAGGTCCCTCTATGGTGTCTAATACACACACCTAAAGGGTTCCCTCACCCAACCCCCTTCCCTTCCTACCGCCCCTGTGCCCCACATTCCTCCATACCCTACAGTAATAAATATTAAGAAAAAGAAGCAACACACAATCACAATTCCTACTTAGGAGATAATACAGCCGCACTGAAAGTGCGAGTTGATCACCCCCTCCTAATGACATGATTCCAATCATATCCAACCCAATGCCGAGGTGTCACTGATGACCCACCTCCCGCATCACGCCCTCCCCCCCTCCACAGGGTTCCCGCCCCCGCAATAAATCATCGTGTTTGAACTTGTACACGGATCGAGAATGCCCTGTATTACAGACGAGTGACCACCCCTCCTACTGAAATGAAACGGTCATAATCAATAACCCTAACACGCCCTCCCCCCCCGTCCCTCCCACCCCCATCAGGTCGGTTCACGACAACATGTCTGCTAATGACCATAATACCGTTTCCGTCCCTCGCCGTAATCAGTGAATAAAGAATACAATTAACTGACAAAAGGATTATAAAACTCGTTGTACAATATTACTTTTATTTTTCTATTTCCCCTCAACCATATTTTGCCATCAACCCAGTATATGGTTGTAGGCGCATGTGGAGAAAACTCGTGGTGAATGTCTAACACACACACCTAAAGGGTTCCTCTCACCCTCCCCTCCTCCTCTCCAATCAACCCTTCCTTCCCTTTCCTACCGCCCCTGCCCCACATTCCTCGTACCCAAGCATAATAGTAGAAAAAGAATGCAAACAAACAAATCACAAGTCCCTACTTAATGAATAATACAGCCCTGCACGTGAAGTGCAGTGCTCACCCCTCCTAAGTGATGATGCATCATAATCCAACCCAATGCCAAGGTGTCACTGATGACCACTCCTCCCCTCCACAACCCCCCCCGCAATATTCATCTTTGTTTGAAACTTGTACCCGGATCGAAATTAACCCTGTTACAGGACGAGTGGACCACCCCTCCTAATGAATGAAACTGTCATATCAATAACCCTAGCAAGGTCTTCATATATGCATTTAGTACAACAAACAGTACACAAATCAATCATATCGCCCGAAATTTCATATAACGAAGTATGATAATATGATCATTCTCTTGTTCAGTGAGGTAATGACGGTGGTGAGTGCACTCCTCGTATTGAGGTGTAACCAACCAGAAAAGGAAACCAGGGTTTTAACCCTTACTAAGATTGTCATGTTCGCATTAACGTAAATCTAATACAAAAATATATGCATAGGGGATTACCTATCCTTTCTCACTCTATGCATATAAAAAAAAAATACTTGCCAAGAACCATAATCCATATCTTTTACAATGTTTTACAAATGCATAATATAACATGTGCATGGGAACCCTAATAATAAGAATAACAACAAAATTTCTTAACTTCGGCAGACGATTGATAGCTATCTTACATCCCAAAGGCATCTTGCAATAAAATACAATTCACTCAAAGGATCATGAAACTCTTGTTGTACTCATGTCTTATTATACTTCACAAACACATCCTAACAAGGCGGCTACTACCAATAAATAAAATAAACAGACTTAAAATTTCTGTGTAAAATGTAAATGCGATAACCCAACTATCTCATACGTTTGAAAATTTCAGGCCTATACAACAGTTTAATTACCTAAGGATTGAAAAGTCCTGTTATTATTCTATTACGAGAGCATTAATAATAGGGTTTTTTAGGTATCCACACCCGGTCAAAGACGGTTTTTCCCCCCCTCGTATTTACGCTGAACACCTACAACAATCACCTCTTCTCTTGCTCAGAGGTAATATAAATAATCGCAAAGATGTAGTGATCCTTCCTTCTTGCCCTTCCTACCGCCCCTAGCCCCACATTTCCTCCATACCCCATTACAAACCAATAATAGTAAGAAAGAAGAAGCAAACAAACAAATCACCAGTTCCAGTCCTGCTTAAGGAGATAATACAGCTCTGCACTGAAGTGTTACAGTGAGTGATCACACCTATAGCTAAGATCGTAACACGATCAATTGATAGCCGATGTCGGTTGTCGCTTGACGGACCCCACCTCCATCATCACTAACTCCCCCCCTCCCCCTCCTCCATATGCCTTTGTTGCACTCAATTATGCCTTTATGATGACTCTCAAGCTTACACAAACCACGTCCTAAGAGGCGATACACACAATAACAGGCTTAAAGTTTCTGTGTAAATGTACAATGCGATAACCAATATTTTTCATACTTTGCACGTTTCATACCTATAACACTAACAGGTTTAATTACAATAATAGACTGAAAAAGACGCTGGCCTGATTCTAGTTATCAGAGCCTGAATAGTGTTTTCAATATCTACACCATAGCACAGGTGGGTTTCCCCCTTCATATTTACGCCTAAAATTATCTACGCAACTAGCGCCACCACCTGTCCCACGGTTTGAATCAAGTTATGTTTTTTGCTAATTAACCTCAAGGTACAATGCAGGTATTTTTCCTAAAATGTTCCTGCGCATTTCTCGTGTTTTCCAATCTACACTGCACCTTAGGACATATATCTAGTTTTTTCCCTTAAGCCCATATGTATAACATATACAGACAAGCGTACCTTCCATAAGAGATCGCATAGCAATACATCCTCCCGTTTTAATGATGAATATCAGCACAGAAGTGGACTAGCTCTTCGCAATGTACTCCCCCTCCTCGAATTGTCTAATAGTACCTCCCTACTCGTAATAGGAAGAAAAAACGATGCACATAACAAAATTGTTTTGCGCATTCAGGCACGCACTTATTAAGTAATACACGCATATATTTTCTTAAATCTCTTTCAAAGAGAAAAATATCTTTACGGTCCAACACTGAATAAACCTTTGTTATATGCTCGATCTCTTTAATATTTTCTGAATAACTTAATATACAAGCATGCCAAATTAAGAAAACATCCTTCCCCTATAATTTTTCACTATGCCCTAGTTGCTGCAGTGACAAAACTGTTAAGACCATGTAACTATTTCTATCTTCAAAAACTCAAAAAAAAGAAGGCTTTGACTAATTGTTAACACATTTCCTCCTTTTATCATTGACTCTTTTATCAAAACCCAGAACTTTTATGTAAATCTGGAAAAAAAATGAGGTAAAATGAAATAACTTGTTGTGCCCCTCATGTTAATAAAAGCTTTTATAATGGTTCGTGATTGACAAAGACACAGACAAATTAACCTAAATCAGGGACTTTTGGAGTATTTTTACCGAGGGAGTAAAAATATAGCATGGCACCCGACTATGCGATAGGATTCTTACAGACAGCATGTCCAATTTCCAATTGATGCGTTTTTTTTTCTTTCTTTTCTTAAACCAAGTTTATCAAAACTATCTATTATATTTCTTAATCAAAACGTTTTTGCAAAATATAAAAAATAAAGGTGCTTCTTGTTGTGTGTCTAAATTAGTATTCTTGTTTTACATGGCAGTAAAGGGTATATTACGAGCAACAAACAGTCGAGGAGGTAAGTTATAGAGAAAGGTTTTGAAATCACAGTCCTAAAGGCGAAAAAGCCTGCAAACGAAGCAATATTTTCTAAATGACAAATTAAAAAAGCATTCGTTTAGGAGAAAAAATATTCCGCTTTACCTCATAATAAGGGGTGGAACAAGGTTTCTCTGGTTCATAACAAGAGAAAGCAAATGCCTTTTTTTCAAGACAAGGGTGATTATTGAAGTAAATGTATAGTGACACTGAGCGAGTTCTTTTCAGACTTTGGAAATATATGGTAAGTGTTAAAATTTATGCATTGTTTTATCATCTTTGTAATAAAAGTCTTATTTATCTAAAGAATGCCTTCCTAACTCTGACAATGCTCCAGACAATATCCAGATAACGGACGACCACAGACGGTATCCGGGATCCCCCTGCTTTTCACGAGATAATGACTTCACCGACATACTAAACCATTAGTGGCGTGCAAAGTGAGGAGAGAGCGATCAATAGAGGCGACACCGTGGAAGTACTTTTCTCGTTTCCTTTCGTGAATTAAATGCCATAAATTTAATGAATATCTACCATGGAAACGCACCCCTTCAATCATTTGACCAAGGTAAACCCCCATGTTCTAGATAGCTAAAAAGTTTTTAGAATGCTCGCCCCGGTTGTTGATCTTCGTAGCACATCGTTTCTTCACACCCTACGCGTTTCCACTAGCTCACGTTCTGTTTCCCCTATCAAACATGCCATATCTTAGCTTGCTGGCGAGGCCTCACCCTTTCTCCTAAATCTTCGCCTCCTCCTCTCCCCTCGCCTAAGCGCGATGACTGTATTTCCCGAGGATGTAAACTGGTGATTATATCATCATTGGAGCTATAACATAACTTCACACAACACTAAATATGTATGACATTGATTGACTTTAGAATTGGTGATGCTTATAGCCATATCAAACTTGGAGGTTCCTTCGAAGAACATAAATTTGATAAAAGAAACAGTTAAATATGTCTTTCATTAGTAGTATAAATAGATAATTCTCGTATGACTGCAATACACATCTCTGCATAGTACGAAACATTTGCTCGCGATAATTCCATCATTCATTCAAGTTTTTGCTTCTGCGCTTTCCTCGCAATTATTTCTTTTTTTTCCCATTTTATTCGCAGTACAGAAATACTACGGTATCAGGGCACGATTTGCTGTCTTCCGAGCATGTCACTTCTGTCGAAGGAGCTTCAAAATTCTAATAGAGGCGTATAAATATAACAACCGCATTCGATCCATATGCATGCTAGTATTTATCAAATTTCCTTATTGTAAAAGTGTAGTTCTTATTCTTAAATTGACAACTAAGCTTACCATGGTATCATATATGTATTTTTGCATAAAAAGTACCCATCGACATTGTTATTAAGAAAAATAACAACTATACCCAAAAACTATTAACATATTTTGTCCTTAAAAAAAAAACATTGATCGATTGATTGATTATTTAAAATTAGCTGCCCGCCTACGGCAAAAACACAATAAATTATTATATAAAAAATCAACTCATGAGTATGTGCTTTATTAAAAGTATACAGCTATTGCATAAATATTTGCATTCTTATAGTTTTGTTTAAAATATTAGACTCCCTTAGGAACTAATCAGTCCTATGTCACAATCCTCCGATACATTTTCCAGCGGGACACAGTACATACATCTGGAATATTGCTGCACATTTTTTCCCACTAAAGTGCGGACGCGCCAGGGGCACTCTCACAATGTTTGTGCCACTTTTAGCTGTCATCAGTGACTGATTGTCTCAGCCTTGTTAACAAAACTTCTACTTGGCTGTTAACATGATATCATTTCAGCTGTAAACTGCCCACGTTATCACCGTCTTCTTCGTCGTCAGAGACTATTTTTTCTCCTGTGATTTGACCCGCAGCCTAGAACGGGGACTCTATATTCCCGCACGGCCCGCCCATCACCGACGCGGATGCGCGCGCCGGGGAAGTAAAACCGCACGCGGCGAGGGCGGCGGCGGTGAGGGCGGCGGGGGCGACAGGGGAGGGGGGCGCCTTTGACGACAACGCTTACATAGAGAGGGGGAGGGGCACATTAAAGTTACTATATTTCTCAAATTTTTCCCTGCGTAAAGTCGTTTGAATATTAAACATGAACTCAAAACCGTACCTGTCAACAATTTCAATATTTTTTAATTATAAAAGTTTCTCATCGTCTCTCTCTCACCCAATCTCATCTCTCTCTCTCTCTCTCCTATATATTATATATATATATATATATAGACATATGTATATATATAAAAATATTAATATACATAATTATATATACAAATATATGTATATATATATATATATATATAATCTTATACATATATCCGCTTGATATAAAAAAGGATAAAAATATCTTGTAATATTAGATAAAAGGGACCTTGTAAAATACTGCTCAGAGGCAAATATAAATACAAGAAGAATGATGCCAAAGCCGTTTATCTACTTAAGATAGCAACTGCAAAATATAGCGAAAATAATCTTATTTCTTGATATCAAAGAACTTTTATAAGAAGCCCCTCCCCTGTCGCCCCCACCGCCCTCCGCCGCCCTCGCCGCCGCCGCCCTCACCGCCGCCGCCCACACCGCCGCCGCCCTAGCCGCGTGCGGTTTACTTCCCCGCGCGCGCAATCCGGGCGTCAGCGATGAGTGCGCGCGTGCGGGAATATAATCCCTCGTCCTAAGCGCGTCAAAACATTACGGGAGAATATTCCTCTGACGACGAAGAAGACGGTGATAACGTGGCAGGTTTACATGCTGAATGATTATAATGTACCGCCAAGTAAAGTTTTGTTAATCAACAAGCTGAGAATCAGTCACTGATTGACAGCTAAAAGTGCAACCACATGTGAGGAGGTGCCATTGGCGGTCCGCACTTTAGTGGAAAAATGTTGCAGGCATTCTCAGATGTATGTACTTGTCCCGCTGGAAAATGTATCGGAGGATTGTGACATAGACTATTAGTTTCCTAAGGGCGTCCTAATATTTTAAACAAAATATAGAATGCATAATTTTACTGCAATAGCTGTATACTTTTATAAGCACATTACTCATGATTTGATTTTTATATAATTATTTTATTGGTGTTTTTTTTTTGCCTTAGGCGGCGGGGCAGATAATTTTAAATAATCATAAATCGATCAATGTTTTTTTTTCTAAGACAAAATATGTTAATAGTTTTTGGGTATCTTTGTTATTTCTTCTTTAATAACAATGTTAAAGATGGTACTTTTATGCAAAAAATACAATATTTGATACCATTGGTAAGCATTATTTGGCATTTAGAATAAGAATTACCTTTTACATAAGGAAATTTTGATAAATACTAGCATGCAATGGCTCGGATGCGGTTGTTAGTATTTATAAGCCTCTATTAGAATCTAGAATGCTCCTTCCGACAGAAGTGACATGCTCGGCAAGCAGCAAATCGTCCTGCTACCGTCGTATTTCTGTCTGCGAATGGGAAAAAATAAATAATTGCGAGGAAAGCGAGAAGCAAACTGAATGAAATGGATTATCGCGGCAAATTGTACTATGTTGATTGTGTATTGCAGTCATACGAGTGAATTATCTATTTTTATACTACTAATGAAAGACATAATTTAACTGTTTTCTTTTTATCAAATTTTATGTTTTCTTCGCAAGGAACCTCCAACTTGATATGGCTATAAGCATCACCAATTCTAAGTCAATCAATGTCAATACTATTTAGTGTTGTTGTGAAGTTATGTTATAGCTCATTCTGATTTATAATCACCATTTTTTACAATCCTCGCGGTAAATACAGCATCGCGCTTAGGAGCGAGGTTAGGGGTAGGAGGAGCAGATTTAGGCGAAGGTTGAGGCCTCGCCAGCAAGATATGGCATGTTTTGATATGGAGAACATACCGTGAGCTAGTGGAACGAGGTGGGTGTGAGACGCTGTTGCTACGAAATCAACAACGGGCGAGCATTTCTAAAACTTTCTAGCTATCTAGAACATGGGTTTTACCTTGGTCAAATGATTGAAGGGGTGCGATTCCATGGTAGATATTCTTAATTATCAGTTATTCACGAAAGGAACGAGAAAAGTACTTCCACGGTGGTCGCTCTATTGATCGCCTCTTCCTCACTTCGCACGTCCATTAATGGTTTTAGGTATGTCGTGAAGTCATTATCCTCGTGAAAAGCAGGGGTATTCCTGATACCTGTCTGTGTCGTCCGTTATCTGGATATTGTCCTGGAGCATTGCAGAGTTTAGGAGTCATCTTTAGATAAATAGACTTTTTGTTAAAGATGATAACAATGCTATAACATTTTTTAACACTTACGCATATATTTCCCAAGTCCTAAAAAACTGCTCAGTTCATATACATTTACTTCCAAATAATCACCCTTGTATTTGAAAAAAAGGGCATTTTGTCTTTCTCTATGTATGAAAAAGAAGCTTTTTCCACCCTTATATTATGAGGTAATGCGGATATTTTTTCTCCCTAACAATGCTTTTTTAATTGTCATTTAGAAAATGATTGCTTTCGGTTTGCGGCTTTTTCCCCTTGAGACTGTGATTTTCAACGCCTTTCTCTATAACTTACCTCCTCGACTGTATGTTGCTCCGTCATATACCCTTTACTGCCCATGTAAAACAAGAATATCCTAATGTAGACCACCAACAAGGAAGCACATTTATTTTTTTATATTTTGGGCAAAGAACGTTTTGATTAGAAATATATATCTATTTGTTGATAACTTTGTTAAGAAAAGAAAGTAAAAACGCATCAGTGGAAATATTGCATGCTGTCTGCTAAGATCTATCGCATCGCGGGTGCCATGTCTATTTTTACTCCCTCGGGTAAAATACTCAAAAGTCCCCTGCTTTAGTTTAATTGTTGCTGTGTCTTTGTCCCAATACACGAACAATTATAAAAGCTCTATAACATGAGGGGCAAACAAGTTAGTTCATTTTACATCATTTTTTTCCATATTTTCATAAAAAGTTCTGGTTTGTGATAAAGAGTCAATTGCAAAAGGAGGAATGTGTTAACATTAGTCAAGCCTTCTTTTTTTGATTTTTGAAGATAGAAATAGTTTAACATGGGTCCCTTTAACAGTTTAGTCACTGCGAAACTAGTGGCATAGTGAAAATATAGGTGAAGATGTTTTCTTCATTTGGCATGCTTGTATATTAAGTTATTCAGAAAATATTGAAGAGATCGAGTACCAAGTTTTTATTCAGTGTTGACGTAAAGATATTTTTTCTCTTTGTAAGAGATTTAAGAAAATATCTGCGTGTATAACTTAATAAGTGGTGCCTGAATGCGCAAACAATATTTGTACTGTTGCATGTTCTTTTTTCTTCCTATATCGAGTAGGGAGGTCTATAGACAAATTTCGAGGAGGGTAGTAAATTGGCTGAAGAGCTGTCCACTTTCTGTGCTGATATATCATAAAACGGAGGATGTAATTGCTTGCGTCTCTTATGGAAGGATACGCTTGTCTGTATATAGTTTTTATCATATGGGCCTTAGGGAAAACTAGATAATATTTCCTAATTGCATTGTAGATTGTAAACATCGAGAAATGCGGCAGGAACATTTAAGAGGAAAATCTGCATTGTACCTTGAGGTTGATTAGCCAAAACATAACTTTGAGTCAACACGTGGGACAGGTGGTGGCGCTAGTTGGTAGATAATTAGTCGTAAATATGAATGTTGAAACCCACCTTTGCTCTGGTTTAGATACCTTGAAAACACTATCAGGCTCTCTAAATAGAATCAGGCCACGTCTTTTCATCTATTTGTAATTAACCTGTTAGTTTATAGGTTATGAAACGTGCAAAGTATGAAATATGGTTATCGCAACTTTACATTTACCCCGAACCTTTAGCCTGTTATTGTGTTAATCGCCTCTTAGGACGTGTGTTTGTGTAAGCTTGCGAGTCATAATAAAGCATATTGAGTGCACAAAGATATGGAGGAGGGGGAGGGGGGGAGTGATGATGGAGGTGGGGTCGTCAGCGACAACCGACATCGGCTATTCATATTGGATCGTGTTTACGCTCATTACTATAGGTGTGATCACCTCACCTGTAACACTTCAGTGCAGCGCGGTATTATCTCCTTAAGCAGGCTTTGTGACACATGGTGCCTTTTGTGTTGTTTGCTTCTTTTTCTTACTATTATTGGTTTGTAATTGGGTATGCGGAATGTGGGGCAGGCTGTAGGAAGGGAAGAAGGGATCACTATCTTTGCATTATTTCATCATTACCTCTGAGCAAGAAGAGTGATTGTTTAGTGTGTTCAGCGTAAATACGAGGGAAACGTCTTTGACCTGGTGTGGATACCTTAAAAACCCTATTATCTGCTCTCTAAATAGATAAACCCATCGACTTTTCCATCCTATTTAGGTAATTAAACTGTTGTTGGCCTGAAATTTTCAAACGTATGAAGATAGTGGTTCGCATTTACATTTACCAGAAAATTTAAGTCTGGTTATTTTATTTTATTTGTATTATCGCCTGTTAGGATGTGTTTGTGAAAGTCATAATAAAGACATTGAGTACACACCAAGAGTTTCATGATCCTTTTGATGAATTGTATTTTTTTAGTCAAGATGCCTTTGGGATGTAAGAAGAGCTTATCAATCGTCCTGCGAAGTTAAGAAATTTCCTGTTTTTATTCTTATTAGGGTTGACCTGTTTATTTTGCATTTGTAAAACATTTGTAAAGATATTGATTATGGTCTTTGCAAGTATTTGTTGTTGTATATATGCATATGAGTGGAAATGGATAGTGTCATATGCATATATTTTTGTCCTTTTATATTTACGTAAATGCGAACATTGACAATCTTAGTAGGTTAAAATGGATTTCCTTTTCCTTGGTTGGTTACACCTCAATACGGAGAGTGCACCACACCGTCATTACCCTCTGAACAAGAAGAAATGATCATTTATCATCCTCGTTATATGGAAATTCGGGCGATATGATTGGTATTTGTGTCCTGTTTGTTTTGTACTAAAGGCATATATGAAGCCTAGCTAGGGATTATTGATTATGCAGTTTCATTCATTAGGTGGGTTGGGTTCACTCGTCTGTAACAGGGTTAATTCTCGATCCGGGTACAAGTTCAAACACGATGAATATTGGCGGGGGCGGGTGGAGGGGAGGAGGGTCATCGTGACACCTGCATTGGGTTGGATTATGATTGCATCATTCCTTAGAGGGTGATCACTCGCACTTCATGCAGGGCTGTATTATCTCCTTAAGTAGACTTGTGCTTTGTTTGTTTGCTTATCTTTTTCTTACTATTGATTGCTTTGGGTACGGAGGAAGGTGGGGCAGGGGCGGTAGGAAGGGAAGATAGGGTTGGGTGAGAGGAAACCCTTTAGGTGTGTTTATTAGACACCATTGAGGGACATTTATGGTTATGATTAATTAAGGAGTGGATGATCATTCGTCTGTACAGGGTCAATTCTCGATCCAGTACGATTTAAAACATGATGAAGTTGCGGGTGGGGGTGGGAGGGTATGGAATGAGGTGGTGGTGGTGGTCAACTTTGACACCTGGCATTGGGTTGGATTATTATTGTCCTCATTCATTAGGATGGGTGGTCAACTCGTCTTTAAAGGGTCATTCCGATCCAGGTAGCAAGTTTCAAACACGATGAATATTGCGGGGGGGCGGGGTGTGGAGGGGAAGGAGGGTCATCTGTGACACCTGTATCGGTTGGGATTATGATTTCCTCATTCATTAGGAGGGTGATCCTCCTGTGTGTAACTGGGTTTAATTATCGATCAGGGTACAAGTTTAAACATGATGAATATTGCGGTGGCGGGGGTGGGAAGGTATGAAGAGGGTTGGTGGTGGTGGGGTTGGGGGTAAGAGGGTGTGGGGAGGGATCCTCTGTGTACCTGTCATATGGTTTCAGGAGGAGGGGGGGGGAGTCCTCCAGGTGTGTGTAATGTTTTGGGTTTACGGTCATTGATAATGTTTTTTTTAGGGTCATTGATTGCGAATCCTTTCCGCGGTCATTAACCTTTGTGATGCGTAAGGTGAGGCGTTCTGTCCATCCCCTGTATTGGAGGGAGGGGGGGGACAGATACATTAGAGTGGGTTAATGATTTCCAGTTCCGATCATTGATTAATAATCACTTTAAATTTTGCCTCTTTTTTGCTATGATGCGCCAAAAGACCGTAAGGGAGTTTGGGGTGCATGCTAAACTCATTAACTATGATTAATGATTCCTTACGGTCATTTATTACGTTAAACACTTGCGGTTACGGTCTTTGGGTTTCGTAAAAACGATTGCGGTTCCCCGGTTTCATTACCTACTTTTCCCGTTTACACCCTCAGTACGCGTGATGGATCGTTCTGTCCCCCTTTGCAACTACTCCTTATACCCACCCACATACAACATACCTATAACCTACCTACATGCATACATCCTTATACCTCCTCTACATACAAACCCATATACCTACCTACATACTACATCCCCAAAATTTTACCCATATACTACATACCTATATACCTACCCACCAACATCCTTATTCCTACCCAATACATACCTATATACCTACCTACATCATACAACCTATATCCTACCTACCAAAATACATACCATTTCCCACCTACCTACATACCTAATACTTTTCCTACCCACATACATACTACCATATACCACCTACATACTACTACAATATACCTACCTACATACATACCTATAATCTCCCTACCTACCTTTACTATATATATACTACCTAATACCTACCTACATACATATACATACATACCTATATACCTACCTACTAATCCCCTATATACTACCTACATACATCCTAAAAACCCTACCACAGCTACCTTTTAAACCTCCCTACATGAACATACATACCTATATACCTACCTACCTACTACCTATAATTTACTTACCTATATACCTACTTCCTACCTACAAAACCCCTATATACCTCATCATATTACCTATATACTACCACTTCCATATACCTCCCTACCTACAACATACCTACTTACCTACCTCCTACATTTTAAAACCTATCATACCACCACTTACCTATATCCCTACCTCCCTCTACATACCTATTTACCTACTACATACATACATCCCTATATACCTACCTACCTACTTCCTATATCCCACTTACCTACCTTATACTACATACTACATACTACACACTATATACTACATACATACACATCTGTAAACCCCCCTACCTGATCCTATATACACACCTTCCTATATGTACTTCATATCTACTACTATCTATATATATCCCTACCTATATAGCATATACCTCCCTATATGCTATATCCTATCATATGCATATACCTACCTTTATATATATACCTCCCTATATAGCTTATATCTACCTATATACTATATACCTACCTATATAGTTAATCCCTACCTATATAGCTATAACCCTCCCTTATAGCTTATCCCTCCCTATTAGCATATCCCACCTTATAGCTATATACCTACCTATATTATTACCTACTATATATCCATATACTACCTTTTTTTGTATGTACTACCATATATCTATATAAAACGACCACCTTCAGTGATTCGACTTTGTCTCTACCCCCCCCGATAGGTAAATTTAATCCCTGTACAAAGAATCGGGAGCAAGCAAGCTGTTGCCCATGCGAAACTCCCTCTTCCACACAGCGAGGGACCCAAAAGGAGGGAAAAGCCCGATACTTTTTTCACACTGGCGTCGAGGAGTTGCCAAAACGAGTCGCAAACGACAACGAAATGCCTTCGGGACTCCGGCTCCGCTTTTTTTTCCTCAGGGTGACTCCCGACCCTTTTTCTCTTATAGATACCAAAAGGGCAGTGGATTGCCTTATATAGGAGGACCCCATACCCCTTGACCTTAGGGATAAACTACAAGGCGCTCGGGAATCACTATCGTATCGAGATAAACCAACCAAAAAATTTTGAAATCCGTGTGTGCCATGTGCCGCTTGTTTATGTTGTATGAATACACACATACATACACACACACATGCACATGCCATGCGACGCCGCGCGCACTCACTCCTAAACCACACTACACAATTTTTACACGCACACGCCACGCCAAAAACACACAACCCCACCAACGCTTTTCGTAGGAGGCACTAGGTTTTATGAGGTAAAATAGGTAGAAATATGATATGTAAATTAGGTAAATTTTAATTTTAAAAAAGGTATAAGGTACAGGTAGGTATGTAATATGTAAATAGGTAGGTAAAAAGGACATATTAAGTTATATTATATATATATTAATATTATATATATATTAAAATAATTTATATATATATATATTTATATAATTTTTTACCTATATGCCCTGTATGATCTATAGCCTACCCATATACCTATATACCCAATACCTACCCCCCTACTAAACCGCGCGCCTTTCTACCCACTCGTTAAAAGTCTATCTCCCTTTCCCGCCTCCCTTCCCCCCGAGGGTGGTAAAAATATGTTGAAAAAAATGAAAATGTTACACGAAACTAATAATGTATGTTTAAAAAATTTATATACATGAAAAAGCATATACACAAAATAATGCATATCTTCAGATTTAATAGGAGTTATTTATTTTTTATGTATATGAATTCCTATGATGAATATTTTACTGGGTTATAAAAGTTTGTTTTATTTTTGACATGCAAATTCCAATTTCTTGACAAGCTTAATCCTACTTACCCCACTCCCTCCTTTCCTGCCAAAAACCTAAACAACCCCACCTCATACCTCCTATCAATCAGCCAGCCCGCCAGCCGCCAGCCAAAAAACAAAACCCACCTAAGCACGTCCCTCAATCATTCATTTTGTCAGTCATGAATTTGAAGAGCACGGTTAAACATTAGCTAGCGCATATTTACTTATGATATTTATTACTTTACATAAATTGCATGCATATCCATATATATAATTACATATACATATTAATACTACATATAACATTATTTATATATATATATTATATACACATATTAATATATAAACCCTATACACACAATTTCTATATACATACATTACCTATAACATACAATACCATAATACATATAACTATTACAAAAATATACATATACACAATATAAATATTTTATACTATACCATATATACATATATATATTACATATAATATACATATATATATATACATTATTTAAAATATATAATATATATACAATATATACTATATTACATATTATATAATACTATATATATATACAATATATATATATAATTTTTTATAAATATTATATACATTTATATAATAATAATATAATAATATTATATATACATAAAAACTAAAAATATATACATAATATATATATACATACATGTATGTTATACATCATAATAAATATACTACATAATATATACATAATTTATATTATAACATAATATACATATATATACTATTACATATATAATATATACTATATAATACTATATACATATATTATCCCTATTATACATATTATATAATATATATCATTATTATATAAATATATAACAATTATACATACTATTATATATAACATATATATACCATATATTATACACAAAATATACAATATATATATACATAATATATACATTATATATAAATATATACTTATAATACATATATACATAATAATATATAAATAACATATATATACAATACATAATAATATACATAATATATATATATATATCAAAATTATATACGTTATATATACATAATTATTATAATTTATAGCATTATAATATTATATATATATATATTACTAATATAATATATATATACATATAATTTGCATATTATATATATTTTACAATACATATGCATATAATACATATACATATATATATACATAATACATATTAATACACATATGTATATGAATTAGTAAATAAAGCATTATTAAGATTTCTTTTAAAATATAATCGCCGCCCCCACCACGGTTTTTAAAAGAAAACGGGGGAAAACAGATTCTTCCAAGTAAATTTAATTATTTTAATAACATTAAAATCATAAATTTCCCATAATAAGGGGTTGAGAAAACTAAGTAAAAGTTCTCTATATTTCCCCCCCCTATTTTTTTTTTACAAAATTATTTCAGTAAGTTAAAAATTTTGTTAAAATCATTTAACTATATTAAAAATTCTTAAAAAACATTCAATCTTATCAAAATGGAAAGTTCTTTAAAAAATCGATAAAAAAAACTGACAAGCCCCGCTTACCAGAATAACCACCAAACGACACCCTGGCCTTTGGTTCCTCCGTCTCTCTTTTGAACAGCGTCTCTCAGACCACTGTGAGCGACCCGGGGTCAGCCCTGCCGGTCGCTCACTCACACACATCATCATCACGTGATCGTACCTCGTACGATGTCTTGTCATCACGGTTTTTCCACTTGTGCCCAGCACCCGTGATTTTTCCTTTCTTTTTTAGCACTTGTGGAAGATTCCAAATCTTCCATATCCCTCCCCCTCAGTAACAGCCTGTCCCAGGACTGGATGCTACACAGTCTTCTAGCACACGCAGTAACCCTGCACGGGAGGAAAAACAGGTAGTACACCTTGCCCACATTTGACCTGTAGGCTATCGGAAGGCAGGATTGATTGATTGATTCATTAAAATTAACTGCCGCGTCAACAGCTAAGGTCATTAGCGGCGAATACCTTGTTAACTAGAAATATTAAAATGTTTAAAATTTTAAAAATCTATCAATAAATATCTTACAAATAATAATAAATAGATTTTAAAATCAAAGCATAAATTTTATGCTCTAAGTGCATAAATTATTGCATAAACATTATGCATGATTAAATTTTATTGAAGATTTAGTCTCCCTAAGGAAATTAATAAAAACCCTCTATGTCACAATCTTCCCCCAATACGTTTTTCAGTGTATATGGGGGATACAAGTACATACTTCTTTAGTCTGAGAATGCTGCAGATCTTTCCACTGCATGTGCGGATCGTTTTAATGGCTCTTGGCATCCTTCACAAAGTGCTTCATTTTTAGCCATCATTGGCCCATGAGTCAGTCTTGTGTGCCCGATTCTTATTCTTGTTAATACAACTTCCACTTTTCGGTTGGGGTGGATGCTAGTTCGCCCCCAAATGCCAAGGTCATCTCTAATGTCTCGCAGTTTGGTTTTTGGAGGTATGCCCTCCATTGTCCCTCCATTTATCACGAAGACAACTTCTGATGCTGGGTTTCAGGTCGGTGATGTGGGAGAGGAAACGAGCATCACAAGGCGAGGCGGCAAGCTGCCTTGCCTTCTGATCAGCTCGCTCATCCCACTGATACCAACATGCGTGGCACCCAACATCGATTATCTTTTAAGTTTTGTGACATCAGTGACAAGCCAATCTTGAACCTCCTCACTAATGGATGTGATGAGTTAGCTCTTGATTGCTGTAAGGCAATACGAGAGCACAATATATCACAAACAGAATGGTTCGTAAGATCTATAGTCATCTTACTGCTGTAAGATGGATTGTAACTCTGCAGTGAAGATCGAGGCTGCTAAGAAAGACTCCAGATGCAATGTTCCTTCATGCACTGCCTGGCAAAACCACGCCTTTTCGATTCGAACCATCTGTATAAATTGACATCTGACCGGTTATTTAGAAATGTGCTGAAGAAATTCTCTCGGACTCGGCTTAGGAATCCTCCCCTTCCCATTCCGACTAATCCAGCTCAACTTGAGTAGTCCAAGGCGAAATTTGGGGAATTCCAACAGCCAGCAACCTTAGTGAGACGCAAATTAAGATCTTCCACAAGATTCATCATTCTCCTACCTAGGAGCGGCTATCTTCAAGGGGGTTGAAAACCAATTGGATTTAGGATCCTGGAATCTTTGTAGGTCTCGTGTAGTAAATCAGTTCATTATTCTCGGTGTAATGAAAGAGGTGGTTCTCCAATCTCGCATACAGGGGACTCCACCAGTGAAGACCTGAAAAGCCCCAGTACAGATTCTGAGAGCTTCATTATGACCGAGTCTAACATCGTTAGAACAGTGGAGTTGCAGATGAATAGCTTCACATCCATAATCAAGCTTACTACGAATAAGCGCTCGGTAAAGCCGTAGTAGTGTTGTGCGGTCTGCACCCCCAATATAGAGTGAAAGAACCCGCAAAATACTAAGTGGGCTGTTGTTGTAGCCTTTACTTCAACGTTATGTGAGGCACCCATGTAAGCCTTGAGTCAAAAATTAGAACCAAGTACTTCAACCTCTTGGACAAATGCAGTGGTGGGTTTGCCTCCTAAATAGGGGGAAGGATGGAATTTTCCGCGTTTGTGGAAATGTATAGCCATGGTTTGCTTGGGGAAATTTGAAACCCATGATATGTTGTCCACTGTACAACCTGATTTATTGCAGCCTGCATTTTGTTTTGGGTTTTGTTCCTTTGCACATCCTGTAAGCTGCCTTCTGAGCATTACAAGTTGATAAAGTCATACACATACAGATTACATGAGACAGAACTTGGGACAGCCTTTACAATGTCAGTTATAGTCAATGCAAAAACAGGTTCACACTTAAGACACTCCTTGTGGGGAACCCCTTTCCAGCTGATCTTCCAGATTAGAGAACTGTTTCCAACCCGAACTCTAAATTTCGTTAGAAAGGAGCTTTGTATGAAGGTAGGTAATGCTCCTCTTAAGCCAATATGTCATACACACTTCTTGAGTATGCCATGATTCCAAGTATTATCATAAGCCTTTTCAAGTGTCAAAGAAGGACTGCTATCATGTGACGTCGACTGTGCGAAGGAATTCTGTATAGCAGTTTCCATCCTACAAGTGCATCTGTGGTCCGATCTCAATCTATTCTAAACCCATATTGATATGGGTCAGCACGTTCCTTTCTAGCATCATGTCAACCTGAAGTTACCATTCTCCATCAGCTTGCAGATGAAGCCGGTGAGGGAAATGGTCTGTAATTTCCTGGTGGGAAGCTCCTTGCCAGGTTTAGGACAGGAAATGATTATAGACTCTTTCCATGTGGATTGGCACGTACCCTCCTATATATCATATGGAATAGGTCCAACAAGAACTTGGGATCTTTGGTAAGTGAGATATCATTTGGTATGGAATATCGTCATTCCTGGGCAGTCTTACGTCAGAGCTGCCAAAGCAAGAGAGTCAATTCTCCTTGGCAAAAATGAAGTTGTATGGAAGTTCTGCTGCAGTCCTATGAAGAACGACACTGGGTGGTTGTTCTCTGTTCAGCCTGAAGAGTGGAGATCGGGCAGTGTAAGATGCTCCAGAGGAGATCTCTGCCCATGGATTAGCTAGCTCATTAGAACATCTTTTTTTATCTGTGTGATTATGCCATCAATCTTCAAATGCAGGTGGTGACAGTGATGTGTCTTTCCAGGATCTTAACGCACACTGTGTCCATACCCATGCTAAGGGGGTCCAGAGTTAATCAGGCAGACATACTGTCTCCGTGACGCCGTCTGGCCTTCCTTGGAATTAGCCTGGCCTTGGCTCGGGTCTTTTGTAATGGATCAAGATTACATCACGGGGGCGTCGTTTCAACTGCCTTAATGCAGCTTTCTTGCTCTGACAGCTTGTTGCATTCATCAGACCACCATGGTACTGGAGGTCGACGGTAATGCCCGCTACTTTGGGAATGGATGCTTCTGCCCTGCAAGGTGATTCGTGATGTGAAGTGATTAACAAGGCATCTTGAACACACTGGAAATCATTCACAGATCCATGCAAACTGCAGTGATCTAAAAAGATTCCAGTCCGCATGTTCAAAGTCGCCATCTCTGCACTCCATTGGCTGGAATACATTACTCCTCCAAAAGTATGGAAAATGGGCGTTCATGTAAAGTCTTCCATAACCTGCCAAGTGAAATTCATCTGTGAATCAGGTGAGACAATTGACAGGGTCTATATTGGAGAATGTCCCAGTGTGAATTGTGGAAAGTGTGGGAGTGTCACTGTTCAATAAAACTGCATCTACTCTTTAGGAGCAAGAACTCCAAGGCCTTCTCAGAGGGTTGCACAAAGTGTCTCCCAGAGGTGATGCCGACCATTGAAATCTTCCAGAGCAGAATGGATGTGGCAACTGCCAAGTAGAATTTCCAAATCATTTATATCAGATTATGTGGAGAAGGTAGATAGATGCCAACAGTGTAGTCGTGTCAAGCCTATTCTCACAGCCTTCACCTGCAGTGTTGTCTGCAGGTGGATGGCCTGGAAGGGAATATCTTGACGTACCCAGCTACTGTACTCCTCCAGAGGCTCCATTGCAAAAGTCCCATAATGGGCTTGAATTTGAATCCTCTCAGGAAATCGGATGATTTTCCCTGTCATAACTTCTCTTGTAGCATACACAAACTGGGTTACATTGAAAAAAAGCTATCAGATGTTGCAGTTCTTCCCATTTTGCATGAAATTCCCTGGACAGTCCATTAGGATTAGGTATCCAGTTCTTAAACTATTTTTTCATAGGTTTTGGCAGCACTGTGGTCAAGGTTTGCCCTACACCTTTAGGCTGTCCATTTTCCTGGATCTTGGGAAGAGTCTTTTGAGGGTGTACCGTGGGAACTAGTCCAACAGGCTTCATTTTGGACAGGCTCAGGATTTCTTTGCCTGGACAAAGAACGGACTGGAGCCTTTGCTTCAGGGCATCTGCCTAGCAGCAGAGGCCGTGGATGTGGTGGCAGCTGGAGCTGTCCACTGTTGAGACCCTGGAGCCCTTCCTGACGGACTCCAAGGACCCCACCTGAAATGAGTCTTTTGAACGACATCAGGATCCTTTGCCTGGGCAAAGGACAAACCCGAGCCTTTGGGTCAGGGGGCATCTCTGCCTAGCAGCAGAGGCCCTGTGGATATGGTGGCAGCGGGGGCTGTCACCGTTGAGGCCTCTGGAGCCCCACCTGATGGCTCCAAAGGACCTTACTTTGGGAGCCAGGAGTCTCTTTCATAGACCCATCACTCCTTACTCGTTTTGGTGGAATTCACCAGAGGGCAGTTTCAGAATTGGGAGACGAGGTGTAAAAGAAGTGGAGAGTGTGTGGTGTAAGAAAGCATTGGAAGGCAAGGGTGGTGGAGAAGGAGGATGGGCCAGAAACCGAAGCAAAGGATTACATGGCTGTGCAAACAGCACACGGGAACGTCGATTTGCATCTGGAAAACTAAACTTTCTCCTTGCTCCTTATTATCAATACTTCTTTCTCAAAATTTGTACCTTTACACTGCTTTGAAGAAGCTTCAGGAGCTTCCAGTTGTCATTCTCCTTGATGACCATGTCGTCACCACCACTTAACAAATATTCTGTTGTCCATTTTCCTTAAACGGCAAGAGGTTGGCTCCATCCCATAACCCTGGAGTGGAAGCACCGCATAGGGTTGGGTAATATGGCTTTACTTGAGTGGTACCATGCCAACTAACTGATTCTGGAAGGACCAACGTATTAAAAGTTAGAGGAGAGCTGGTGGTAGGGACTGTTCCAAACCGTCAACTTTTTCTAAAACGTTTACTGCCAATACATTAAAATTCTCTAGTTCCTCTAACAGTTCTCCTCAGAAACCAACCTCATCAGGTCGGGAAAAGACAATTCCATTACACTGATTGAGGGTTGTTTGTGAGGAGAACATGAAACTTAGCCCCAGGAATGTCGGCATATCGCACGCCGACGGCACTCTCGGGCTGGTGACGAAACACTCAAACTATTAGGCTACCATCTCGCTGTGGGTGAGGCGAGATCAACGTTGACATACTTCAACTTTTTCGATGTACTTCGAAAATATCCGCTCATGATTGATACACCTTCAAGGGTCTTCACTACTAGGTACTTCTATAGAAATGTGTTTTCATATTTACAGGTAAAGATTTCCAGTGGATTGGGAGACTTTTCCCTTCTGACCCTGGTTTGGGAGCCCCGGGAACCATATGATTCCCATTCTTGCCCTTTGAAGCGGGAAAGGTTCCAAAGTGACAATACGTGATGTTCCAAGAGGGAATGGTCGGGGGATTGCGTAGGTCGTCAGGGAGAGAGCTAGATTTGTAAATTTGTAGTACTCATACAAATTGGAATTCTTCATTTCCTCACCCCACCACCACCATGGAGTCCACGAGGGGAAGCTATAGGTGGGGTCAAAATCTCCCAACAGCCACAGGGGCAATGAGGAAATTACGCAGCCACCATTACAGCACTATGGCAGTTCGCAGGACCTATGCGTACCGACTAAACAGTACCTGCTTGACCCTAGCCATCATTTGACCAGCCGATTGACTTGACCCGGGCCTTGATCAAGCCGCCCGTCTAACCAGAGAATAAAGGACCAAAGAGGTGTGTTGCAGCTGCAAGGCGCCAGACGCGCAGCACCGCCTCAACCTGGCCCAGGACTCCTGTCTCCTGTAATACGGGATGCCACGCACGGCAAAACAAGTGGGAGAGTTCTAACCTGGTCCAAGATGGAAGGAAACCAGGGGGTGGGTGCACCATCCCCGCTCCTAGGCCGAGGTGCACCAGGAAGCCATTTGTTCATCCCTCATGGTGACCCCTCAGTATGGGTAGCCCTCTGGTCGGCTCACCAGATCATTGGGGACCTCAAGCCCCCCCAACGCCGGCAAGGCGGCTTCCATTAGGCGGGGGAGTCTATGGAGGAGACTCCTCCTCCCAAAGTAGCCCTCCTAACAGAAGCCGCCTTGCCGCCGGTGGGGGGGCTTGAGGTCCCAAGATCTGGTGAGCCAGCCAGAGAGATTATCCATACATGGAAGGGTCACCAGTGAGGATGAGACAAAATGTTTTCCTGGTGCACAAAAGCCTATGAGAGGGAGTTGTGCACCCACTCTGGTCATCCCTCTTGGACCAGGGGGAGAACTCTCCACCTGTGTTTAGGAGAAGGAGCCCTGGGAGGTTTGAGTGATGCTGCACTCTGCACCCTGCAGCTAGCGACACACCTCTTTGTCCTTTATTCTGGTTAGATGGTGGCTGGATCAAGGCGGAGGGGAGTTGGGACCCGGTCAAGATCAACGGGTGGTCAAACATGGCAGGGTCAAGACAGGCACTGTTCAGTCGGTAGCCCCACATAGGTCCTGGCGACTGCCATCAGTACTGTAATAGTGGCTGCGTATATTCCTCATTACCCCTGTTGCGTTTTAGGGAGATTTTGAGCCCCGACTATAGCTTCCCTCGTTGGACTCCATTGATGTGGGGGGGGAGTGAGGAAAATGAAGAATTCTAATTTTGTATGAGTACTACAAATTTACAAAGATCTAGCTTCTCCCTGACAACCTATAGTGAAGCCACCGACATTCCCTCTGGAACATCACATGTTGTCACTTTGGAACCTTTTCCAGCTTCCAAAGGCAAGAATGGAAGAAGGGAACGTAATGGTTCCCGGGCTCCCAAACATGCAGAAGGGGAAAAAGTCCTCCTCAATCCACCAAAGAAATCTTTCCTGGTAAATATGAGAGTATTTTCATTATAGTTAATAGTACCTTCAGTAGTAAAGTACCATTGATGGTTGTATCAATCAGGATATTGAATATTTTGAAGTACATCAGAAAATAGTTGAGGTATGCAATGTGATCCTCGCATAACCCCACAGCAGAGGGTATCCTAATAGTTGAGTTCGTCATCAGGACGGAGAGTGGACCATCTGCCCCCGGGGGCTCAAGTATCATGTTCTCCTCACAAAGCCCTCAATAAGTGTAAGGGAATTGTTCTTTTTCCCGAGACCTGAAGAGGCCTTCTGATGGAGAAACTGTTAGAGAAAACTAAAGAAATTTTTAATGTAGTGCAGTAAAACGTTTCAAGAGAAAGTTGATGTTGGAACAGGCGGATAACAGCTCTACTTTCTAAACTTTTGAAACATTAGTCCTTCCAGAATCAGTTAAGTTGGCATAGTACCCACCTCAAGTAAAGCCATATGTGCCCAACCCTATGCGGTTGCTTCCATGCCAGGATTATGGGCATGGAGCCAACTCTGCGTTTAAGGAAAATGGGACAACAAGGAGTATGTGGAAAGTGTGGTACAAGTCATCAAGGAGACGACAACTGTCCAGTCAATATGCTGTTATCACTGCAAAGGAAGTCATGGGAAAGCTTCTTCAAAGCAATTTGTAAAAGGTTAAAATTAGAAAAAAAATTATTGATAATAAGGAGCAAGGGAAAGTTTAGTGTTTCCAGAGGAAAACGATGTGCCCTTGTGCTGTTTGCACAGCCAGGTACATCCTTTGCTTCGGTTCTAGCCCATCCTCCTTTCCAACCCAACCTTACCCCGCCGGTGGCTTCTTACAACCACACACTCTGGCCAACTTCCTTTAACCACGTGCTGAAACTGCTCTGGTGAATCCACGGAGAAACGGAGTAGGAGTGGAAGTGTCTATTGAGGAGACTCTTCCTCCCAAAGTAAGGTTTTTGTAGCCGTCAGGCAGGGCTCCAGAGCCTAACGGGTGGCAAGCTCCAGCTGCCACCAATCCACAGGGCCTCGCTTTAGGCAGAATTCCCCTGAAGCAAAGGCTCAGATAAGCCCCTTGCCCAGGCAAAGGAATGAATCCTGAGCCTGTTCAAAAGACTCATTTCAAAGAGGGGTCTTTTAGCCGTCAGGCAGGGCTCCAGAGGCCTCAACAGTGACAGCTCCAGCTGCCACCACATCCACAGGGGCCTCCGCTGCTAGGCCGAATGCCCCTGAAGCAAAGGCTCAGGTCCGTTCTGTGCCCAGGCAAAGAAATCCTGTCTGTCAAAAGGAAGCCTGTGGAAACTATTTCCATGGGTAAACAACCTCAAAAGATTCTCCCAAGATCCTGGAAAGGGACAGCTTAAAGGTGTGGGGCAAACCTTGACCACAGGTACTGCCAAACACCTTATGAAGAAGTAGTTTGGAGAACTGGATACCCTAATCCAATGGAACTGTCAGGGAATTCATGCAAAATGGGAAGAACTGCAACATCTTATAGTCTCATGTAACCCAGTTTGTGTATGCTTACAAGAGATTATGACAGGAAAAATCATCCAATTTCCCTGAGAGAATTCCAAATTCAAGCCCTTAATGGGACTTTTGATAATGGACCTCATGGAGGAGTAGCAGTACTGGTATGTCAGGATATTCCCTTCCAGGCCATCCACCTGCAGACAACACTGCAGGTGAGGGCTGTGAGAATAGGCTTGACACGACCTTACACTGTTGCATCCATCTACCTTCCTCCACATAATCTCAACATAGATGATTTGGAAGATGTACTTGGGCAGTTGCCACATCCATTTCTACTCTTGGGATATTTCAATGGTCGGCATCACCTCTGAGAAGACACTTTTTGCAACACTCGAGGAAGGGCCTTGGAGTCCTTGTTCCTAAGAGTAGAGGCAGTTTTACTGAATAGTGACACTCCCACGCATTTCCAAATTCAAACTGGGACATTCTCTAATATAGACCTGTCAGTTGGTTCAGCTGATTCACAGATGAATTTCACTTGGCAGGTCATGGAAGACTTACATGGAAGCGACCACTTTCCAATACTTTTGGAGGAGGTGAATGGTATTCCAGCCAATGGAGTGCAGAGTTGGCGACTTGAACATGTGGACTGGAATCTTTTTAGATCAACTGCAGTATTGCAAGGATCTGTGAATGATTTCCAGTGTGTTCAAGATTCTGTTAATCACTTCACATCACGAATGCACCTTGCAGCAGAAGCATCCATTCCGAAAAATAGCGGACATTACCGTCGACCTCCGGTACCATGGTGGTCTGATGAATGCCAACAATCTGTCAGAGCAAGGAAAGCTGCATTAAGGCAGTTGAAACGACGCCCCAGCAATGTAACCTTGAACCATTACAAAATGACCCAAGCCAAGGCCAGGCGAGTGCTAAAGGATGCTAGATGGACATCGTGGAGACAGTATGTCTCCTCAATTAACTCTGGGACCCCCTTAGCATGGGTATGGGACAAGGTGCGTAAGATCGCTGGAAGATCACTGTCACCACCTGCTTTGAAGATAGATGGCATAATCATCACAGACAAAAAAGATGTTGCAAATGAGCTAGCTAAATCCACAGCAGAGATCTCCTCTGGAGCATCTTACACTGCCCGATTCTCAATATTCTCAATATGGCTTTAGAAAATTGAGATTGACCCGAGATGCACTTGTAAGGATGGAAACTGCTATACAGAATTCCTTCGCACAGCGACGTCACATGTTACCAGTCTTTTTTGACCTAGAAAAGGCTTATGATACCACTTGGAAGCATGGCACACTCATGAAGCTGTATGACATTGGTTTAAGAGGAGCATTATCTACCTTCATATAAAGCTTCCTTGCTAACAGGAAGTTTAGAGTTTGAGTGGGAAACAGTTTCTCTAACCTGGAAGATCAGCTGGGAGGGGTCCCACAAGGGAGTGTCTTAAGTGTGACCCTATTTGCCACTGCTTTAAATGACATCGTAAAGGTTGTTCCAAGTGCTGTCTCGTGTAATCTGTACGTGGATGACTTTACACTGTACTGCTCAGGAGGAAGCTTACAGGATGTGCAAGGATACATGCAGGCTGCAATAAATCAGGTTGTACAGTGGGCAACATATCATGGGTTCAAATTCTCCCCAAGTAAGACCATGGCTATACATTTCCACAAACGAGGAAAATTCCATCCTTCCCTCTATTTAGGAGCAAACCCACTGCAATTTGTCCAAGAGGATAAGTACTTGAGTCTAATTTTTGACTCAAGGCTTACATGGGTGTCTCACATCAAACAGTTAAAAGTGAAGGCTACAAAAGCACTTAGTATTTTGTGGGTTCTTTCACATCTATTTTGGGGTGCAGACCGCACAACGCTTCTGCAGCTTTACCGAGCACTTATACGTAGTAAGCTTGACTATGGTTGTGAGGCTTATTCATCTGTAACTCCTACTGTTTTCCGGATGTTCGACTCAGTTCATAATGAATTGTCAGAAGTTGTACTGGGGCTTTTAGTTCTTCACCTGTGGAATCCCTGTATGCTGAGAGTGGAGAACCACCCCCTTGAGGATAGCCAATCCTATGGTAGGAGAATGAGGAATCTTGTGGAATTTCTTAATCAAAGTCTTACTAAGGTTCTGGCTGTTAGAATTCCCCAATTCCCCCCTTGGACTAATCAAGTTGGGCTGGAATTGGTCGGATTAGGAAAGGGGAGAAATCCGAAGCAGAAGTCAGAGAGAGATTTCTTCAGCATATTTCTAAGTACCAAGGTTCAGATGCAATATATACAGATTGTTCAAAGTCTGCAAATGGTGTGGGCTTTGCAGCAGCGAGCAGAAGTAAGACTGCATCTGGTAGTCTTTCTCTAGCAGCCTCGATCTTGACTGCAGAGTTACATGCCATCCTTGCAGCAGTTAAGATGACTAGAGATCTTACGAACCATTCTATTGTGATATATTGTGACTCTCATAGTGCCTTGCAAGCAATCAAGAGCTAAAACTCATCACATCCAGTAGTGAGGGAGGTGCACTGATGTCAACACGTGAAAAGGTAACTCTATGTTGGGTGCCAGCGCATGTTGGTATCAGTGGGAATGAGCGAACTGATCAGAAGACCAAGGCAGCTGCCGCTCAGCCTTGAGATGCTCGTTTTCCTCTCCCACACAGTGACTTGAAGCCCAGCATCAGTTGTCTTTGTGATAAATGGAAGGAACAATGGAGGCATACCTCCAGAAACAAACTGCGAGAGATTAGAGATGACCTTGGCAGTTGGGTGCCTAGCATCCAACTCTACCGAAAAGTGGAAGTTGCATTAACAAGACTAAGAATCGGGCACACAAGACTGACTCATGGGCTGATGATGGCTAAAAGTCAAGCAGTTTGTGAGGGATCCCAAGAGCCATTAATGATCGCACGTGTAGTGGAAAGATGTGCAACATTCTCAGATCAAACATGTATGTACTTGTCTCCCCCATATACACTGAAAAATGTATTGGGGGAGGATTGTGATATAGAGGATCTTATTAGTTTCCTTAGGGAGACTAATATTTTCAATAAAATCTAATCCCGCATAATGTTTATGCAACAATTTTATACACTTAGAGCATAATATTTATGCTTTGATTTTAAATATATTTAATGTTATTAGTAAGATATTTATTGATAGATTTTTAAAGTTTTAAATATTTTAATATTTCTATTTAACAAGGCATTCGCCACCTAGACCTTAGCTGTTGACGCGGCAGATAATTTTAAATAATCAATCAATCAATCCTCCCATAGTAAGGTCTTTGGAGCCATCAGTCAAGGCTCCAGAGGCCTCAACGGTGACAGCTCCAGCTGTCACCACATCCACAGTGGCCTCTGCTGCTAGGCAGAATATCCCTGAAGCAAAGGCTCAGGTATGCCCTTTGCCCGGTCAAAGGAATCATAAGCCTGTTCAAAAGTTTCCTCTCAGAGTGGAGTATTTGGAATCCTCAGGCATGGCTCCAGTCCTCAATGGTGACAACCCCAGCTGTCACCACATCCACAGGGGCCTCTGCTGCTAGACAGAATGCTCCTGAACCAAAGGCTCAGGTCCGTCCTTTGCCCAGGCAAAGAAATCCTGAGCCTGTCCAAAAGAGGCCTTTAAAACAGTTAACTGCACAGGTAAACAACCCTTATGAAGAAAAGCGTTGGTTTGTCACAACACAGATGCTGGAACACCTTATCAAAGGTGGTTTGTCATGGAACTGGCCCCAAAATGGAAGAATTCTGCAAAAACATCTGCCGGTAGCTTCATGTAACCCAGTTTATGTATGACTACAAAAGATTTTGACCGGGGAAAATCGTCTGATTTCCTTATGGGATCTTTGATAATGGATGTTGTGGAGGAGTAGCAGTGATGGTACGTCAGGGTATTCCCTTCCAGGTCATCCACCTGCAGACGACACTGCAGGTAAAGGCTGTGAGAATAGGCTTGACACGACCTTACACTGTTGCATCATTCTACTTTCCTCCACTTATGCTGACCATTTCTTACCGTCAGTGCTTACTCCACACCTCCGATCTTTTAAATTTTGTGTAACAAGTGAAAACCTTAGTGTTCATTATGTTTAACTGAGATGTTGCGCTTCGCGAGTGTCACATTTACGGGTTTTGTTTTGGTTAGGAGCGCGGAGAGAGACCGCGGGCTGAATGTACGCAGATGTATGACCTTGCCTATATTAAAGCAGAATATCTTGTAAAGGCTTTTGATTTGCCTTACCGCACCGATCCAGAAGTTCAACACTTAGACCTTCCCGGTGTAAGAGCCCAAATTATACCCCGCCCAGAATATACCCGACGTTATTTTAGGCTAGGATATTTTATATCCGGGGTATAAGTTAGGCTAGGAAATTCTATACCCCCGGGTATAAAATGGGCTAGGCTAGAATATATATTACTTTGTGTATGTAACAAGTATATTACTGTACTGCCAGAAG
>NC_051389.1:21031674-21036674 GCF_015228065.2 Penaeus monodon
CAGTGTTCCTTTGGAATGTTAGCTAAAATATTTGGTGTACTTCAGACATCAATGGAAACCGGCGCTGAAATACATGAAGCACTAATGAAAAGCATTTGTGTACTTCACAATTAAATTCAATAAGTAAACAATTTCAATTTAATGCAAGTGGTGATGTCCATGATGCTATTCCCACCATTTGAACCCAGCACTGAGAGCCACAAGAAGCACGAGGGCTACAGCAAACTGTATGGGTGTTCGTGGTATACTGAAGGAACATTTTATTTCTCTATGTGGAGCTCTCGAATAATCTAGAAATGTATTTTCATGGTTATTGGCCTTTGTACATGTTAGTGAAAAAAAATTAGCTGTGATTAATTGTAGAAGCAACCTCTTTCTACAAAGAAGCTATGGCATCACGATCTCGGTGGTTGCGGTCACAAATTACAGGGCGCTCTCGCACTAAATTTATCAGGAACCCCTTTTGCATGGTGCTCACGCCACGGCTGCTCCACTTATTTGGTGCTCACGTCACGGTTGCCTTGCGGTAACTTATGCAAAAATAGGTTCAGCTCCATTTTTGCTTCGGTCCGAAAGAGACGGACTCGGCTCGCCTGAAGCTGATACTCCCGATATCAATGCTAATTTGAGGGGACGAATCATGACTCATGATTTCCTTTGATTTGCCTTGTCATGATGTTTCAATATTGAATGTGAATATCGGACTTTCACTTCACTTTTCACAAGTCGGTATAAGGGTTTCTTTCGCGATGGTAGACGTCTGACAACGCACTATTACTAAACATATTATACCAGGAAAAATATAAGAAATTCAAATAAATAAACAGTTAGAGAGATAAGATGCTTGCGTATTGGATTAAACACATACAGTGTCATTTAGTTATATCCCTGGTAAGTATATTATTAATTTAATTTCTCTTTCTCAAGCTCTCTAACTGCATTAACATTTGCATATATAAAGTTTTTTTTTTATTATTTTCGGAAATGTATTGCATAAGTTCACGTCGACTCTCAACCACACTTTCTTCATGACACTGGTAAAGGAGGGCCTGACCGGGATTTGAACCCGGGACCTCTCGCACCCTAAGCGAGAATCATACCCCTAGACCATCAGGCCGTTGCATATGAGTGTCTAAAAGGAGAAAGTTACTCTTAGCTGTAGTTCTTTTATGTGCATTCTGGTTAGTGGTTGTCGTGGCCCCGTATAATCGTGAGAATATGTTAATATGTTATTTATCTTTTACTTGATATTCAGTTTATCGACAAAATTTTGTGTTTGTGATTTTTACTTTTATGTTTCAACCATATATACATTGAAAATCTAAGGATTGCGTATGCAGGCAAATTTATTTTATATCTAAATTGCTGCATTATAATTTTTTTATTATCACTATCAATATTATCATTTTCATCATTATTTTCATTATAACTATTACTAATAATATTACTGTTGTTGCTGCTATTACTGCTACCTTTACTATATCAGTTAATTTATTGTTATTGCTGTTACTGTTGTCATGATCATTTTTGTTATTATAGTGAACATTATTATTTTGGTATGCTTTATCACTGAAGTTCTAATTATTGTCTGATATATTGCTTTGGTTAGCGTTATTGTCATTATTTTTATTATAATAATTAGTCCTCATGTAATTTATGCTTTCAATATTTTTTTTTTTTATATCTGCCACATTTATTAATGTCCCTACTTGTGGCTAATGATAGAATATGATATATAGTCTTATATGTCTAAGGCACTTGGCACATGCCTCCCAAGTCTGTCGAGAATCGCGCTAGTTACAGAAATTTATTTTTATAATGTTGATTATTATTATTAATATTATTAATTCTAGTGTTCCATTATTCAAAATCTTTATCAATTATCCCCAAACTATGAAGCAATTTCAGAAATTTCATTTCGTCGTTTTCAAGGTATTTCATAGAAATCTTTATTTCGTCGTTTTCAAACAATGTTTTATTCAATTTCCTTGATATACAAACACTTGTATGCAGCATGTATAGTGTGGTTAAAAAAACCGGCTTATCTTCTTAAATGGTTGGACCGAGAAGGATTGACATCTTATTAACTGACAGAGGGGCTTGTCATTTGGTAGGAATTGATATATGTTCTTATAATTTCTCATTCTTCAAGGCTGAAAAAGATGGGCCTGACTGGGGTCTCTTGCACCCCAAGCGAAGATCATACCCCTTGACCATCGGGCCGTTTCTTACGCTTTGAAACTATAAATTTAATTCTGTTGAAATTCTTTCACCGTCGTGTCACCCGCCCACTTCCGCTGCCTCTGGTGAGGAGTGTATCGCCAGATAAACTTGCACGTCTTTCCTTTTCCATTGACCAAAAACTATATATGTGTATACATATACACACACATATGTTTACATTTATATACATACATATATATATGTATATATATATATATATATATATATATATATATATATATATATATATATATATTAGTTATCATATCGCACGGACACACATATTGTGTATATATATACATAATCGGTAATGCCGCCTGGTGACCCGCAAGTAAATGTGTTAATATAATCACATAATATATATATATATGTATATATATATATATATATATATATAAATATATATATATATATATATATATATATATATATATATATATATATATATATATACATATATAGCATATATATAACACAATATATATATATATCCTTATATAAGCTTATGTATTATATATATATATATATATATATATATATATATATTGTGTGTGTGTGTGTGTGTGTGGTGTGTGGTGTGTGTGTGTGTGTGTGTGTGTGGTGTTTTGTGTCGTGTGTGTGTGTGTAGTGTGTGTGTGTGTTTTTGTAGTTTGCGATCTGTGTGTGTCTGTGTTATTAATATATTTATATCAACATACAACACACACAACGCCGGCGCCGCCGCACACAAAGTTTGCTCACAGTATCAGACTCCTTTCAGTAACATTTATAACGGCCTGATGGTCTAGGGGTATGATTCTCGCTTTGGGTGCGAGAGGTCCCGGGTTCAAATCCCGGTCAGGCCCTCGTTCGTGAGATCTCTTTTATCCAAAATGACCATACCATTTATAGACAGTGCTTATTTTGGATTTCTGAAAAACTGTGGTGGTACATGCAAGAACTAATTCTTGGTAAGAGTATTTTTTTTTCAATATACACGCGCAGCGCACGTAAACACACAAACACACACACACACCACACCTTGCACACACATCACAAACACAACACGCAGCACACACACTACACACACGTGGCTAGCGCGACGCGTTTGACGGACAAGGTGTATGTTTAAGCTGATTTAGCTTATGGTCGCCAAATCTTGTTATGATACTGGTGTTTCCAGAAATTTATTTTTTTGCGCGAGGCCATTAGTTAGCTTGTCATGCTCTACTTTCTCTTATCTGCCGATTTTCAAAGTTTTACTCTAGGGATATTTTTTCTTATTTGTTGAACTGATCATATATGAATATCATATCGAGAAATACGAGAAAGGAACACTAAAATATTCCGTGTGTATGTGCATACATGTATCTAGTATACTGTCATATAGTCTATATATTATTGAGTCCTAATTGTCTGTATGTTTCAGACTATCAGTAGTGATTATTGATGTCCTGTTCAGAAAAGTCATCCTCATTGCCAAAAAGGAAATGCACAAGGAAACTGACCTTTTCTGTATGACTTTGAGCTTAAGTCTAGACTATACTTCACTCTTCAGTTCTGTATAAAGAATTGCCTAATGGCCTGGGGATGATTCTCGCTTAAGGTGTGAGAGGTCCCGGGTTCAAATTCAGGTCAGGCCCTCTTGTTGCTAATATGAAAAAATGATGCTTTAAAAAAATAACAACTGTTTCTGCAAATGCTGACAGTAGTGTATTACTTCATTTACACCGTTGATTTCTTTCTACAGTTCATTCTGATGGCTAGGTACATCGCTGCGCACACACAAACACACACACACACACACACACACGAACGCACATGAGCACGCACACACGCACACACACACACACAACACACACACACACACAAACACGCACCAACACGACACACACACAAACACACACACACACCACACACACAACACACAACATACACACACACACACACACACACATACCACATACACACACACACACACACACACACACCACACACACATATTTATATATAATATATATTATAGTATATATCTTTATATATATATATTATCAACAGTTTATATGTATATATATGCAACAGAATGTTCGAAGTCAACCAAGGATACGACAGTTGCATTCTGTCTCCGCACCTTTTTTATATATATTCTGAACAATTATGAAGGTGCTCTAGAGAATTTTGAAGAACTGAATGTTGGAGATACAAAATATCAAATCTAAGATACGCCGATATACTACATTGAACTACAAAAACTATACTAATAAATTAGAGAAGCACAGCGAAAAGATCTGGTTTGTTCATAATGCCAAGAAAACTAAATCATGAAGATTCGAAGATAACGGCAATGACGAGTGATGAACAAATTACATCAATGGAGTGGTTTGTGGAAAATGTGAAAAGTTCAACTCATCTTGGAGCTTATGTTTAACTAATACATATGATGATTCACCGGAGATAAAAAGAATTACCATTGCAAAAACGCCAGATTTCTTCAATACATTCTGGAAGACCGAAGCATACCTACGGACAAAGCTGAGGTTATTCGAAACCATTAGTTTTCCCAGTTGCGACATCATAGGTTCTGATGTTGGGTGCTGAAGAACGATAGACAAGAAAAACGTCAATATTTCGAAAATGTGGTGATTACAGACGAGTACTACTATTAAACTGGACAGAAAGAATAACGAATGATGAATGCTGAGAAAAATAAAGTGTAAAAAACCGACTGTGGACATTTTGAATAAAAGGAAAAACTAAAGTTTACTTGGTCATGTGATGAGAAGTAAAAGTATTCAGAA
>NC_051389.1:21041674-21046674 GCF_015228065.2 Penaeus monodon
CCCCCTTTGGAGCATTGATTGTTGATATCCATGGACATGAGTGAGCTGATCGGAGGGCCAATGCTTAGCCTAGTGATGCTTGATTTCCTCTCCCACAAATCGACTTGAAACCCAGCATTAGAAGTTGTCTTTAGTATAAATGGAGGCAACAGCGTAAGCATACCTTCTGAAATAAACTGCGAGAGATTAGAGGTAACCATAGAAGTTGGGCGACCAGTGTCCATCCCAACTGATAAGTAGTTGTGTTTGTAAGGCTAAGAATCGGACACACAAGATTGACTCATGGGCCGATGAGGGCTAAAAGTGAAGCACAGTCGCACATGTAGTGGAATACTGTACAGTATTCTCATACCAAAGACTTATGTCTTAAGGTGTATGTATGAGAAAAGTGTGGTGTAAAAAGGAATGTGGGAGGGGGTGAAAGTTGAAATGAGGAAACAACTGGCATGGCTCAAGAAAAAGAACGGCTTCAGGGTAATGGACACACTGAATGGCCAGGCGATAGCAAAATTGCAGTGAAGGGAGACAGTAAGAAAAGGGGATGCCATATGGGATGGTTACGTGTCTGAGAATGTTTAGGGAAAAAAGAAGCACTGGAGGTCGGTGAAACGTTGAAGAAATTATACTGGCAGGAGGGAGAAAACAGCGAACGATGAAAATAAACAAGCTTAAGAATTAAGCTTTAGCTTAAATCATTTTTGATGAAACGATTATAAAGTACTCTGGAATTTATTGTAAAAGAAGTCAACAGTAGTGTTAAATCAATTCTTGACTTTGTCTCCCTTAAGTAATCTGGCAGTAGAACTTGATCGGTATGCAACTTATCAGGAATAGCAGATTAGATGAGATGTGTTCATGTTAGCGATGTAGATTGTATTGGTGGGGTTTGGAGATGCTTGAGTAATCCCATGGCTAGAGGAAGAACGAATATTGCACGTACACAATAATGCAATCACGTACGCCTGCACATACGCGCGCACTTACACAATGATGCAATCACATACGCTTACACATACGCGCGCACTTACACGCACGCACTTACACACGCACGCGCACGCACGCACACGACGCACGCACGCACGCACGCACACACGCACACACGCACGCACGCACGCACGCACGCACGCACGCACGCACGCACGCACACACACACACACACACGCACACGCACACACACTACATACACACACACGCCACGCACACACACACTACACAACACTCTTCATACACCACACACACTTCCAAACACACTCACCACACACACACACACACACACACACACACACACACACACACACACCACACACACAAACTCATCATCTATTATGGAAGTCAGTTTATTGCACATACACAACAGAATCGGAGAACTGAGCACTTTGCAGTGAGAACAAACGTTTCACATGGTTAGTCATATCAGTGGAGGGAACTTCTTCCAACTCCCGTAACTTGAACAATAAAAGGGGAAACTAAAACCCTTTCTCTCTGAGCGGAGTTTAAATAGTATGATGGTGGGGGGGGGACTTCACTTATGTGGAGTTAAAATGTATTCAAGTTTCAGCACAGTGACTGATGGCGAAATATAATTGCCGTCGTTGCAGACATGTTGCTACTCTTTTGCAGATTTGGAAACCCTAACTTGCTGCGTACAGTGTAGGCTGTACAATTATGTAGTATGCAGACTGTAAAGTCGACAGCTGACTTTATGCTCATGGCAAGTGATATAGTTATACTGGAATTCTTAACAATAAAAATACAGTAAATGCATTAAAGGTAGCAATTGAATTGACTGATTCCCCAAAACCGGCTGTATCACAAGAAGCAACGATAGTTGCTTTAAGGTTGACAGATACAGTACAAGGAATGAAAAGAAAAGAAAAGAAAGAAAGAAAAACACGAACAAGTATTGTTATCCAGCTGACTATGCTCATGCATATATATAATATATAAATAAATAAAATATATATATATATATATATATATATATAGAGAGAGAGAGAGAGAGAGAGAGAGAGAGAGACAGAGAGAGAGAGAGAGATAGAGAGAGAGAGAGAGAGTGCAAAGATATATATGTGTGTGTGTGTGTGTGCATCGCAAATAATAGGTATATTTGAAATATGACTATTAATAAGCATGACAATTATTACTAAACGAAAAAAAATGTTTTTTACTATCACCCGTTTTTTTTTTTTTTTTTTTTTTTTTAAGCCGTAGCGGAAGTCACCGGTGATTGGTTACGGGTTTTTACCAAATGTGACGTGATATGTGGTTCTTTTTCAATGAAGATATTTTGGAGGTATGTAACACTTACTAGCTGACTCTTTGTTTGTATTATAATGGTTTACTTAATGTAAATATGGAAAGTAATAAATGATAAAAGTGATCGTGAAAAGAATGATGGAAGTATCTGGTGAAAATCTTCAAATTCTATGGGTGTTCGTGGTATACTGAAGGAACATTTTGTTTCTCCATGTGGAGCTAGGAATGAATTTTCATGGTTATTGGCCTTTGTACATGTTAATGAAAAAAAATAGCTGTGATTAATTGTAGAAGCAACCTCTTTCTACAAAGAAGCTATGGCATCACGATCTCGGTGGCTTGCGGTCACAAATTACAGGGCGCTCTCGCACTAAATTTATCAGGAACCCCTTTTGCATGGTGCTCACGCCACGGCTGCTCCACTTATTTGGTGCTCACGTCACGGTTGCCTTGCGGTAACTTATGCAAAAATAGGTTCAGCTCCATTTTTGCATCGGTCCGAAAGAAACGGACTCGGTTCGCCTGAAGCTGATACTCCCGATATCAATGCTAAATTTGAGGGGACGAATCATGACTCATGATTTCCTTTGATTTGCCTTGCCATGATGTTTCAATATTGAATGTGAATATCGGACTTTCACTTCCCTTTTCACAAGCCGGTATAAGGGTTTCTTTCGCGATGGTAGACGTCTGACAACGCACTATTACTAAACATATTATACCAGAGAAATATTCAAAGAAATTCAAGTAAATAAACAGTAGGAGAGATAAGATGCTTGCGTATTGGATTACACACATACAGTGTCATTTAGTTATATCCCTGGTAAGTATATTATTAATTTAATTTCTCTTTCTCAAGTTCTTTAACTGCATTAACATTTGCATATATAAAGTTTTTTTTTCGGAAAGTATTGCATAAGTTCACGTCGACTCTCAACCACACTTTCTTCATGACACTGGTAAAGGAGGGCCTGACCGGGATTTGAACCCGGGACCTCTCGCACCCTAAGCGAGAATCATACCCCTAGACCATCAGGCCGTTGCATATGAGTGTCTAAAAGGAGAGTTACTCTTAGCTGTAGTTCTTTTATGTGCATTCTGGTTAGTGGTTGTCGTGGCCCCGTATAATTGTGAGAATATGTTAATATGTTATTTATCTTTTACTTGTTATTTAGTTTATCGACAAAATTTTGTGTTTGTGATTTTTACTTTATGTTTTAACCATATATACATTGAAAATCTAAGGATTTGTATGCAGGCAAATTTATTGTTTATATTCTGAATTGGCCCGTCATTATCATTTTTTTGTTATCACTATCAATATTATCATTTTCATTCATATTTTCATTATAACTAATACTAATATATCCACTGTTGTTGCTCTATTCTAGTTTACCTTAAATCATGTTTATTATGTATCCTTGTTACTGTGTCATGCATCATTTTGTGTGGTTATGTCAACATATTATTTTGGTATGCTGTTATCACTGAAGGTTCTAATTATTACTGACAGATTGCTTTGGTTAGCGTTATTGTCATTATTTTTATTAATGATATTAGTCTAATGTAATTTATGCTTTCAAATTGTTTGTTTCTGTATCTGCCAAATTTATTAATGTCCTTCTTCGCTAATGATAAATATGATATATAGTCTTATATGTCGGAGGACACTTGGCACCAGCCTCCCAAGTCTGTCGAGAATCGCCTAGTTCAGAATTTTTTTTTTATGTGTTGAAAATTATTATTATTAATATATATTAATTCTAGTGTTCCATTATCCTAAATCTTTATTAATTATCCCCAAATATGAAGCAATTTCAGATTTCAAACGACTAACACACAGTATTTCATAGAAATCTTATTTGCGTCGTTTTCAACAAATGTTTTACTATTTCTTGATATAAAAACTATTATGATCATATATAGTATGGTTAAAAAATAAAAAGGTATATCTTAAATGGTTAACCGAGAAGGATTTGACATTATTAACTGACAGAGGGGCTTGCCATTTGGTAGGAATTGATATATTTTCTTATAAATTTTCATTCTTCAAGTGAAAAAGATGGGCCTGATCTGGAGTCTCTTACCCCAAGCGAGATCGCACCTTACCATACGCCGTTTCCTTACGCTTTGTAAACTATATAAATTTGAAATTCTTTCATTATCAAATTCGGTTAGCGACGCCGTGTGTCCCCCGCCCACTTTCCAGCTGCCTCTGGTGAGGATGTGATCGCCAGATACTGCACGTCTTTCCTTTCTTGACAAATATAGTATGTGTATGACATACACCAACATAGTTTACATTTAATACATAAAATATAGTATATATATATGAATTAAATATATATATATATTAATTAAAATAATATATATAAATATATATATATTATAATTATAATATATATATAATGTATATATACACACACATTTTGTATATAATGTGTATCGGTTGCTCGGTGTGACCCAAGTATGTGTTATAAACATATATATATATATTATATATATAATAATATATATAATATATAATATATACTATATAGTATTATAATATATGTAATATATACAATTAGTTTAATGAAATATGTATATATTATATGTTATAATATATTATATCATATATAATATATAATATATATAATATATATATATATATATATATATATAAATATACATCACACACATAGTATACACATATGCTATATAACATAGATAATATCCTTAATACAGCTTGTATTTATATATAT
>NC_051389.1:21051674-21054174 GCF_015228065.2 Penaeus monodon
AGAATAATTGTTTCTACTCCTACTGGCTGCGGTCTGAAAAAGTTTGTTGTAGGCCTCGTTTCGTTTATGTTGTGTTGATATGTAGGGGCGATTGTCTGTTCATAAGTGCGTCTACCGATTTCTGCAAAGAAGTTATTAAAGTGTTCTATGTTGTTTATGGAAATGTCTGTATTTTGTTTCTCCTTAGGTACTAGTGTATTTACTAGTTTCCATGTTTCGGCAGAATCGTTTCTACATTCATTGAATTTACTTTTAAAGTAATTTGTTTTCGCACAAAGGAGGAGTGTTTTCACATTCCTCTTCTTATGTTTGTATTCAGCCTGCAAGGCGGTGTCATATCTGTTTATTTTGAGAGCTTTATGAGTATTATTTCTATCATTTATGGCCCTCTTAATGTTGTCACTTATCCAAGGGGCAGGAGGACGTCTAACTGTTTTTGTTTTAAAAGGTGCGGAGGCATCGATGCCGTTTTTTATCACATGTGTTAGAATATTTACTTGTCTGTTCACGTCATCTGTTGTTAAGATCTCTGAGAGTAATGATTTGTTGGCAATAATATGTTGGCAGAGTAACTGAGGATTGTATTGTGTTAAGTCGCGAGAGGTTTTAGTGACTGGTTTTCGCTTTGGTTTTTCTACATTTATGGTCAAGGTTAAAAGCTTGTGATCTGCAATGTGGCATGGGACAGCGTCTGTGTGAAGTATGATATCGGGTCTCTTTGTTATTATAACATCTAATATGGATGAGGTGTTTTCTGTAATCCTTGTAGGTTTCTTTATAAGTTGTTCTAGTTTATGTATATTGATTATCCCATGTAACTTTGCATTTGGTTTATTTAGATCGTCATTTAAGTCACCTAAGATAAAAAGAGGTTTTCTCTTTAGTGACATTTCTCTGTAAATATTTCCAAGATAATCAAAAGATTCTATGGTGGCATGAGGGTGTCTGTAGATTGTGCCGACGAGGAAGGAAGGGCACATACTGCTTTGTACGGTTACCCAGATGTCCTCTACAGCTGTATGATTTACAATTGTAGAGGACATCTTATTTGATTTAAGGGTATCGCTTACATATATGCAGACTCCACCTCCACGTCCTGCATCACATCTATAAACATGAAAGTTTGGGATGCTGATGAAATTGCTTGATATTTCTTGGTGAAGCCAAGTTTCACTAATACACAAAATATCAATATTTCTCTCCTTAATTAACAGTTTGATTTCGTCGAAATGACCGAGGAGGGACTGTGCATTAATGTGTTCTATTCTGATAGTGTTTACTGGTTTGCCCGCCGGATTTGCAACGTCAAACATTCTGTTCGCCGTTGTACTTGTTTCTGTTTAGGAACACTTTTACATTGGTGGGAAAGACGTCGGATTCTAGGAAAAGATCTGGGTTTATATCTTTGCCTCTTATAGTGACTGTGAAACTGGAGTAATAATTATGTGTCATTTTAGTTTTAAAAGCTTTCACATTAGAAATATGGTTAAATTTATTTTCCAGGAAGTCTTCAATATCTTCCTCTTGCGTGTCAGGGTGGCAACTTGTAATGTATAAGTACACTACCTTAGGTCGGTCGGCGCCTTGCAAGGGTTTTGGCGAGTGGCGTTCCTCCCTTGTTTTTCTTCTTTGTTTTCGAGAGTTGACAGGAATGAATCCTTCATCATCTTGGTGGGTCTGCGGCTGCTCGTTTATTTGTTGCCGTGTTTCCGCTCGATCCGAGTAGTTGTTGATGACTAGTTGTGGCGCTTGTGGAGTAGGAGGGGAAGTAGGGGGGGGGTACTCCAGGCACGTGGTGGTGTGTCGCGTCTTCCCAGTGGCGGTTTGGTGGAAGATGTTTTTGCTTGTTTTTCCTTTTACTGTTTCTAAAGTAGCTTCTTCTTGGTGTTACTTGTGATGAAGCTTCGTTCCTCATCCTGGTTGCAGACGCCTCAGCGTTGTTATTGGGCAAACGCTTGCGTGGCTCCGGACGAGGGGTGGCTGGCGCGTCAGCAAGGTCGTGAGTGTGCTGGGTCGGAGTGGGTAGAGAGGGAGAGGGTAGAGGGGACGGAGTGTCGGGGGAGGGTGATGGGGGTGGAGGGGGGCTGGGAGAGGTGTTGTTCGTGGGTACTGCCGTGGAAGGTGTAGGAGTGTGATTTTGTGTAGATTCATTTTGTGGCGTAGTGGTAGAGGACATTCTGACAGGGGGAGGGGATGCGAAAGGGAAGGATTGGTAGGCAGATTGATCGTGGGCAGGGGTTGGGAGGTCGGATGTTACGTGCTGGGATGGGGTAGAGAATGTTGTGACTAACGCTTCCTTTCCGCATTCCTGCGGCCGAGAAGGCATCGCATCTTGGCTAATCAAACTGTTTATTGCAGATTGCTGTTCGGAGAACATTCCGATCAGCAAATCAATTTTATTTTCAATAAGATCTTGATTGATGAAGGAGGGTTCGTGTTGTGTTTGTGTATCTTGGTGTTTTGATTTTTGAAAAATTTTCACAAAAGGTGCAGAAATACC
>NC_051389.1:21059174-21066674 GCF_015228065.2 Penaeus monodon
CAGTTACATTTACATCGGCCTAATGGTCTAGGGGTATGATTCTCGCTTTGGGAGGGTGCGTTCAAATCCTGGTCAGGCTCTTGTTAGTGAGGCCTTTATCCTAAGACCATACCATTTATTGACAGTGCTTCTTTGGATTCCAGAATTGTCGTGGCGTAGGCAAAAACTCATTCTTGGTAAAGTATTTTCTTTCCAATATATACGCACTAACAGCCAAACAATCAGACTTTCTCACACACCCACACACACACACACACACACACACACACACACACACACACACACACACACACACACACACACACACACACACACACACACACACACACACACACACACACACACACACACACACACACACACACACACACACACACACACACACACACACACACACACACACATCCGTGTGACGGACATGGGTAATTGTTTGACTCAGTGAAGGCTTAGGTTCACGGGTGTTTGTTGTGGTATTGGTGTTAATCCAGAGACGTTATTTTTCCCCAAGGCCTAGACGCCGAAAAAATGAATAATATCACTTGCATTTTACTAAAAAGCAAACGACAATAAAACAGCAATATTAAGATTTCCCAGATCATCATATTTCAGTTTTCATGGTCTCCGTTTCTCTTATATGCCGATTGTCTATGATTAAAGTTTTTCTCTATTTTTTTTCTTATTTGTCTGATATATAAATGAATGCATTGGTCGGTAAGTTACGAGGAAGACACTGTAAAATATTCCATTTGTATGTGCCTACATGTATATTGGCATATGTATAAATAGTCTGTGTATTATCCATATGATTATTTTTCTGCTTGTTATTCTCTCAATAGCGATAATTGATGGCCTTATTGCCGAAAATCATCCGAGTTGCCAAAAAAGGAAATCACAAGGAGAACTGATCTTTTCTGTATGACTTTGGAGCTTACAGTCTAGATTAATTTTCTCTTTCCAGCTCTCTGTAAAGAACGGCCTGATGGTCTAGGGGTATGATTCTCGCTTAGGGTGCGAGAGGTCCCGGGTTCAAATCCCGGTCAGGCCCTTTCTTTGCTAATATCATGAAATATTGGGTATATAATTGCATGTATTGCATTAAAAATAACGATAAACTACTCTTTCTATAAGTGATGAAAGTAGGGTATTTCTTCATTTACATTTTCTTTTCTTCTGTTTTCAATTAAAGGCTACTGTTTGTTGAGACACCCTACGTCTGGTGTGTACCAAAATGTTTTACTTCCCTTTTATTATGGTAATGCACACGTGCACGCGCGCGCACACACACACACACACACACACACACACACACACACACACACACACACACACACACACAAACACACACACACACACACACACACACACACACACACACACACACACACACACACACACACACACACACACACACACACACACACACACACACATTGATATTACTTTCCCTGTTTTATTCAGTGACCTAGTGAAAATTTGATATCCCATAAAAATAGGTCCTTTAAGTACCCTTCTCTATGCTTATGCTGAATATTCTCGTGTAAGGAATTTGAAACATATACAGCATTTTATATGATTCTTCTGTGTTGCTACATCTTTGTCGATATCGACAGCGTTCCCGCAATCAATATTTTTCATGGAAACTTCCATATTATATTTTAAATGAACTGGTATCACTACATTTCAGTTCAATAACTTTATAGTAGAAATAAATATATAAGACGGGGGTATCCGTAGTTATGAAATCTACAAAGGTCAAAGAAACGGCAATTCCATTGGTCTGTCATCACAAAACTTTGAAGATTGGCTCTTTGCCCAGTGCTATCTGCTATCTGAGAGGTCATAAAGGATAGAGATTTATAGGTAAAAGTAACACTCATTTTCTTAAATGATTTTCACTATGAAACGCTGATTACTAAGGCTTGAAGTGAAGAGTTTATCAAATATAGAAGTAAAGTAGGACTGAAAGGGTTGCGAAAAAGAGGACATTGGAGTGTTGTAATTGCTATTTTTGGATATTAATCGCTTTGAGCAAGGTAATTATCTCAAAGGCTCTTAACTGAGATGGAAGCTGGAAAACTGAAATATGTCATGGACTTTTATTGTTATCATGAAAATAATACATTTCAAACGTTCAAAAGTGGCATTTTCCACTTTATCGAACTGAGAGATATAATTCTGCAGTCACAAATACACACCCATGATTTCAGTCCCAACATACAGTATGAGATTATGAAAACATTTTTGAAAAACAAGCTGCTAGCAGTTTATTTTTGACCACGGGAATATTAAGTAAGCTTCTATTCAGACTGGGTGTGAAAGAAAACTTTGATAGAGATGTACATATCCTGAATGATCAGCCAAATAACCATAAGATAATTTGCTCTAAATGCTACTTGATTTCCTGTAGTTAGGGTGAGCAAAATTTCCCATCTCTACAAAAGAAACTACAAAGAAACCCGAGCATTGTTTAATGAAAGATTGACGTCAACAACCGAGACATTTTGATGAATAAAATGGATTCCGAAAAAAGGGCCTGTCTGGGATTTGAAGCCGGGACGTCTCCTAAGCGAGAACCATATCCATACACCATCAAGCCTTTACACAAAAAGAAAAATATATATATATATCGTTAGAACTCTTAGTAGGTGGGAAATTTAGGAATAAATACTATTTGATTTCTTCAGCATAATTGCGGTATTCATTTCACGGTAATCCCAAAGGTATCACTTCAATCTTACTCTACTTTATCTTCTATATTTGATATACTCTTCACTTCACACCTTATTAATCTGTGTTTCATAGAGAAAATAGTAAGAAAAGAAAAATGACATTTCTCTCCTTATGACCTGTCAATACAATTTATCTAGATTTGTCTAATTACCCTACATGCAGAATCTGTTTCAAGAGTATCCCCTTTTATTAAAAACCTTATCAAAATATGAAATATGGTATATATTAGTACACACACACACACACACACACACACACACACACACACACACACACACACACACACACACACACACACACACACACACACACACACACACACACATCTGGAAGATGTCAACCTTCATTCTCATTAGTATAATAAATGAACATGACGATTAATTAGATTTAGAGAAGACAAATTGCTTTTCTTGTTCAACAATAATCTTCAGCAACAAAACGAAAAAAAGATAAGACTGAACAACAGCATCTCGAGTTAGTAAGAAAAAAAATCACTCTTGGAACTTTGCTTCTTGTTATTGTTGTCCTTGCTTATATGTTATCACTATTTCATCATTTTCTTTTAGTTATTTTGCAGATTTTATAAATGAATTATAGTTAAACCTTATCAGCTACAATTTGTCCAAAATTAATTATATGTTATGGTCATTTGCTATAGCTCTCAGAAAGAAAAAGTGAGGTCTGCAAGATGGTTGCAAAAGAGTTAAGAGAACCTTGGCTCTTGTTTATGTATGTATGTATGTATGTATGTATGTATGTATGTATTTATATTTATATAGACGCGCGCGCGCGCGCGCGTGTGTACGTATATGTATGTGTATATATAATATATAATATGTATATACATACATAAATATGTGTCTATATATGTATATATGTGAATATGTATATATAATATATATGTACATGTATATATGCGCGTATGTACATATATGTATATATGCATATATATGTATATAAATCTACACATATACACAAATGTATATATAATATAATTATATGTATATGTATACATATGCACAAATAAGTCTATATGCATATATATATATATAAATGCATATGTGTGAATATATATGTATATAAACAAGTATATATATGTAAATATTATATATGTATGTTATATATATTTGTATAAATATATGTATATAAACATGTATACATATGTAAATATATGTATATATACATGTATACATATGTAAATATATGTATATGTATGTACACACACACACACACACACACACACACACACACACACACACACACACACACACACACACACACACACACACATACACACACACACATGTATATAAATAGAAATTTTACCACAGGAAAAGCGAAGTAAAAAGACCGTAGGGCGTGTCAATAACCAGGAACATTTACTATTTAAGCCTCCGGGCTAGTACAGTGGTAACGTGTCGGCCTCTCATCCGAGGGGTCGGCGGTTCGAGCCCCGCCCAGGCGCGAGAAGTTGCAATTGTCGCCCGGAGGCTACTGCTGTGGCTGGGCACCACGGCGGGCAAGGACTAGGCTCAGCCGAGTCAGCACCAGATGACACACGTGAGCGAGTCGGCATTAGGCGACACAGGCCGGGCTCCCCTCATGGGCATAGCCCGGGCGAGGCTAAGCTTCGCATATCGGACTTATTCTTTAATATTTACGTAAACAATATATCAGGAATAAAACTGAAGAAAAGAAACATAGCCATGTATTACCTTCAGCATATGCCGAAGCATTACTTTTTCGTTATTTTTTAAATGTATTATTTGCATATCGACTCATATACCTAAGTTATGTTATTGGTAAAGAGAGGGCCTGACCGGGATTTGAACCCGGGACCTCTCGCACCCTAAGCGAGAATCATACCCCTAGACCATCAGGCCGTATAGAGAAATGAGAAGAGAAAGTTAGTTTAGACTGTGAGCTCCTTCACCTACACTCAGGTTAGCGGTCGTACTGGTCCCGCCCACTTCCGCTACTTGTTATGACTAGCGTAGCACCAGGAGGTTATCTTTTCATTCACAACTTACTTATAGCTGTTAAGATGGGATTCACTATAAAACATAGTCATGTAAATATCGTCTGATTTCTTCTAAATATATGATATTTATATGTATATATCTGTATGTTTATGTATGTATGTATACATAATATATAAGTATATACGTGATTATGTCTATTACAGTTGATTTGTACTATTTGGTTATATATGTATATATATACATATATACATGTATATAATACACATGCACACACACACACACACACACACACACACACACACACACACACACACACACATACATACATACATACATACATACATACATACATACACACACACACAACACACACACACACACACACACACACACACACACACGTGTGTATGTGTGTGTGATATGTATATGTATATATGCACACTATGGCAATTAAACTGAGGGACATTTTGTCACAAATATGGTGTCATGATTTTTATTGTTCCGCCCCACCAAACAGCACATGGTGCATACAAAGTGTAAAGTACGGAAATGGAGTAAAACGGTGTTGGTAAACGACGAAATAAGATTGCCTTGAAGTAACTTCTATTAGTTATGTGGAAACCTGAAATTTCTTTAAAGTTGAGGAATAATAAAAGATAATTTAGAATAATAAAACTCTGGAATTGATAATATTAATAATAATAATCATCAATATTATAAAAAATAAATTCCTGTATCTAGTGTGATTCTCGATGGACTATGCTTCCTATTTTATCATTAGCCATAATGTGACAGATATAAAAACAATATTGAAAGCTTAAGTTACAAGAGGACTACCATAATGAAATAATGGCAATAATGATAATAAAAGCAATAAAAAAGACAATAACTACAACAGGATTATAGCTAATAAAAATAACAATGATAATGCTGATAATAATAATAATGCTGCTGCTGATGATGAGAATAAAGACAACAACAACATAACAGCAACATTAACAATGAAGTAATTGATATAGTAATATTAGTTGTAATGGTAATCGTGATAGCAGCAGTAGTGATCGTAGTAGTGATGATCATACTGATAAAGAACAAAGAATGATAATAAACAATTTAGATATAAAATTTAACTGTCTACATACGTAATCCAAAGACTTTCAATGCATAGGTGGTTAAAAACATAAAAGTTTCCTCTCAAAAATATACATTATTTACAGAAAAAAATCTTTATAAGGATTAGATTAATACAACACAGTTAGAAAGAAAAATATCTGTTTCGTGAATAATCATTTCCTGAATTTCAATGAACGGAGCAAACTTTCAAAGCGTTTTTCTCAACATTGACTTTTGAGATATTGACCCTTCTTATTCTTGGCCCTAGAATGTAAATAATTGCTGCACATGTGACGCTATGCGTGGGAAGCGGGTCGGGTATGCCTATGTAAACCCAATCATTCGGCTGAGAATATTTTATAAATTGACCAGTTCAGTACATAAAAGGTTTGAGTATGTAAAAAAAAGACGGAAACATGCTTAAATCAAATTATTGTATGATGTTTTATTCGAAAGATTGTATTGTATTGTGTGTGTGTGTGTGTATGTGTGTGTGTGTGTGTGTGTGTGTGTGTGTGTGTGTGTGCTCGTTTCATGAGCATCCTGGCGCATCATAGTTACTCCTATTTTAGTTTTGTTAGGGATTTTAAACTTACAAAAAACTGTTATATTTAAGGTCTTTCCACGTTTCAGATGCGTCCGTTTAGCTGAATGTTTCTTCGTTTCAGTAATTTAGCGGCTTCTTGCAATCTCAGCCGATATATTAGTAGCTAATTATTTATTTTTAGCCAGTTTTTAGTATATATATATATACATATATATATATATATATATATATATATATATATATATATATATATATATATATATATATGTGTGTGTGTGTGTGTGTGTGTGTGTGTGTGTGTGTGTGTGTGTGTGTGTGTGTGTGTGTGTGTGTGTGTGTTTTACCGAGAGAGTCTAGAAATAGCGAAATAAAACTCAGTGAACAAGAGGGTTCAGGACGAAGAAATAAGGTTGCTCTGAAATCATAGAAACCGAGGAATCTGAAGTCTTGAATTTCCTACGTTTTCTAAGAGGCTTTATGGCCATGTGTAAAAGACCATAGGCCGTATCTTCAGTAAATAATTTGCCTTCATTATCAATGAATATTTATGGAAACATGCCTCAGATGCTTTAATAACATTCGTAAGTAAGAGTGAAAGATTTAGCAATAACGTGTAAGGATTAATAACAAATAAGTAGTTGAATAACATTAGACAGTATGCACAAACTCTAGGGATACAAAGTTGCAGAAGTGGGCGTGACAAATGTACCACAGCTTGCCCACGCCTGTGCAGTTAGCCAGGGTGGTAAATAAAGGACTAAACTAAACTAAAAAAAAAACATAACAGCTAACCGAAACGCAGGTGAAGAAACTACCTCTAAAATTACATTCTTATATTAGACTCTGAAGCAACGGCCTGATGGTCTAGGAGTATGATTCTCGCTTAGGGTGCGAGAGGTCCCGGGTTCAAATCCCGGTCAGGCCCTCTCTTTATCAATGCAGTGAGAGTGGGATTGTGGGATTCATGTGATATTAACCACCTATTACCACTCAAAAATATGTATAATGAATCTTTACTAATATACAACGAGAGCTAATGAAATAAATAATGTGAAAAAGCAACATATCATGAAGTGCATAATATTGTCTGTTTCACGAGCATCCTGGCGCATCATAGTTACTCGTATT
>NC_051389.1:21091674-21094174 GCF_015228065.2 Penaeus monodon
CTCTCTCTCTCTCTCTCTCTCTCTCTCTCTCTCTCTTTCTCTCTCTCTCTCTCTCTCTCTACCCCCCCCCCCTCTCTCTCTCTTTCTCTCTCACACACACACACACATATATCTAATTTTTCTTTCTGTGCCATCACCAGTGCGGTGTTTGACGAACTACTTGCCTCCATGTTTCATGTTGTCGGGCTTTGTCCCAGAAGTATTGAAGTGTTTATTTAAAACTGTCAAGGAATGCTTTTCTCGGTCTACCCCGAGCTTGTTTGCCTTTTATTTTACTATTTAAGCTAAGGTTTCCTAGTGTGTCTTTACGGATTACATGTCCGAGTTGTCGCGCTAGGACCAATTCTAGAAGCTCGCGTCCCTGTCCGATTTCTCTGAGGATCTCCTCATTGGACACTCGATCGTGTAAAGGGTGCGCGGCATCCTGCGGTAGAACCACATTTCTACAGCCTCGATATTTCGCCTCTTTTCAGCCACCATTGTCCAGGACTCGCAACTATACGAATGTTTTAAGGAGTCTGATTTTGATTTATATTGAGAGCTTGCGGTCTGTTAGGATGTTCCTTTGCTAGTCCAATTTTGCGTCTGATTTTCTTCTTGCAATGAGCATCTAAGGTGACAAGAGTCCTAAATAATTGGAGGAGGAGACCTTTTAGATTTCTTTTTCTATTTGGTGGGATCTCGACTTTGAAACTACCATGCGATTTGTTTTCATGTTATTGATATGGAGACCAAGACGTTCACTGGCTTCCACAACAGCATCAAACACTCACACAGATTTGTGACTGTGTGTGTGTGTGTGTGTGTGTGTGTGTGTGTGTGTGTGTGTGTGTGTGTGTGTGTGTGTGTGTGTGTTTGTGAAGGAGAGGGAGCGAGATATGCATTTGTGTATATATGTGTGCGTGTGTGTGTGTGTGTGTGTTGTATATATATATATATATATATATTATATATATATATATATATATATATATATATATATATACATATATATACATATATATATATATATATATATATATATATATATATATATATATACATATATATATATATATATATATATATATATATATATATATACACAAATGTGTATATGTATAATATATATGTATATATACACCAATATATGTATAAATATATATGTAAATTAATTAATAAACACACACACATACACACACACACACACACACACACACACACACACACACACACACACACACACACACACACACACACACACACACACACACCTATCTATCTCCCTATACCCTTCGTTATTACTGGGAATATTCTAAGACACCAATATTCGATACTACTGCAACACTTTAATTACCAAAGCTGTTCAAGAGGCGTATACAATCAATAACAAGATTTGGAACGGGGTCGCGCTTCCTTCCTTGGGTTGTTGGTATATTCTTATATATATTATAAAGCTATTTGTTATGTGATGTTCGGATGAAAGCGTGAAGTACCTAACGAAGGTTATGATTTGGTCTGTCGGTTTTAGCAAAGGTAACACTCAATCGGAGGTCACTCAGGGAAGGGCGAATCAATATGCACATCGTAGACTAACTGACATGTGTCTGGACCGTCCAACTTCGCGATTGGTTTCTTAATGATAATTGCACACTCATGCAAGAGGTTCAGCCGTGTCATATACTCCACAAGGTCACAATACACTTTACGGAATTAAATTGGGGAATGCTAGGAACTAGCGATGAATACGCCTGCTTTATAAACTTTAGTACTTAGTATAAATAATAATAATAATGATAATAAAATAATAAATAAACAAGGTAGTTACAAAAATAGGTATATTCAATTGACTGTGAGCGAGACTGAAATGTTGGGGCTGTTATGAAAGAACTAGAAGGATTGCCGATGTATGTCAACACTTCCTAGATGGTGGAACTCGCGCTCGGTATTGAAGGCAGAAGAAGCAGTGTTCTAGATAGTGTTATTAGCCGCAATGACAATTCAGGGAAAGAGACAGTGGGAGATATATATATACATATATATATATATATATATATATATATATATATATATATATATATATATATCCAGAAATAGAGATATAGATGTATAGGTGTATAGTTATGTAGATAAATAGATATAGATATAGATGTAGGTAGTATGTGTGTCTGTGCGTGTGTGAGAGAGAGACAGAAGAGGGGTGGGGGGTGGGGGGCGGACGATATTCATATGGCAGTAAATATATCAGAACTACTTACATATATCTTGAGGAGTGTTAACATCATTGTATTTGAAATATGGAAAATAATGATAATAATGATAATTTAATTTAATTGTATTAATCATGTGGAAAAAATACCAGGATCTTTAAGTGCAACTGGCTGAATGGCCAGTAAAAGTGAAATCATGCAACTGAACCAAAGAGGTTCCTGCGAAAGAAGCCGTATTTCAGGAGTTGCATGAAAATGGCAGTGCTTCCATAGTCATCAGCGGACTGGCTAAAGGTAACATTTTTTTTTTT